>NW_020693702.1:0-1855 GCF_002925995.2 Terrapene triunguis
CCTTTAGAATCTAAAATCTAAAGGTTTATTCATAAAAGGAAAAAGATGGAGATGAGAGTAAGAATTGGTTAAATGGAATCAATTACATACAGTAATGGCAAAGTTCTTGGTTCAGGCTTGCAGCAGCAATAGAATAAACTGCAGGTTCAAATCAAGTCTCTGGAATACATCCCCCCGCTGGGATGGGTCCTCAGTCCTTTGTTCAAAGCTTCAGCTTGTAGCAAAGTTCCTCCAGAGGTATGAAGCAGGATTGAAGACAAGATGGAGATGAGGCATCAGCCTTATATAGTCTTTTCCAGGTGTAAGAACACATTTGTTCTTACTGTGGAAAATTACAGCAAAATGGAGTCTGGAGTCACATGGGCAAGTTCCTGCATACTTTGCTGAGTCTCAAGGCATATTTGCCTTCTCTCAATGGGTCCATTGTATAGCTGATGGTCCTTAATGGGCCATCAAGCAGGCTAGGCAGAGCTAACACCAGTTTGTCTGGGATGTCACCCAGCAGCATAGCATAAGTTTGAAATATAGATAGTATAGAGTCAATATTCATAACTTCAACTACAAAATTGATACACACATATAGACAGCCTAATCATAACCAGTAAACCATAACCTTGTCTTAGACACCCCATTTGACCCCCTTTATACAAGATTTGGTGCCACTACAGGACCTTGGTTGCAACAATGATCTATATGGTCCCAGATTATATCAATAACGTCACAGGCGGACAGAGCTGTCCCTAGGGACCCGGGCAGCATAGGGCCAGCAGCCCAGAGCCCCTGGACTTCCAAGAGCTAAGCAGATCAAAGCAAGCATATCTATCACACTGAGGATATTTAAATTTCAAGACTCCTTATAAGAAATGGAAAGGGCGGTGGATATTTTTTGCTGTTTTTAAAATTAAATGGGCAGCTAGTGTTGTTTTTAAAATTATTATGAAGAAGAAGTTTAAGCTTTGTTGCAACGAGCAGTCCAGGCAAACAACGCACAAGACCTGAATGCTTGTGTAGGAGGAACTTTTTGAGTTAGCTTGTTAAATACCTTCATGCTGTTTCACATCTGATACGCCTTGATGAAACATAGGAGCCTTGTCTTATAACAGGCTTATTCAACGCGATACAAGCTATGAAAGTGAGATCTTGGAAGAGTGTTGCTGTTTTCATAATGTAATAAAAATACTGTAATGATAAATAATAATTAATAATAAATTGTGTGTAATAAGCATGTCCTAAAAACTAATTTTATATTTCCAAGATCACTGCTTTTATAATTTATACTCAGGTAAAGGAGAAAATCCCTGGAAATATTCATTTTTAGGAGGAGCTTTGCGAGACTTGACATTTTAGTGAACGGGGTTCACAGGTTGTTAAAGTTTGGGAACCACTGCCCAAAGGCCAGCTGTGTGTGTGTGCATGTGTGTAGAAGTTGTGCATAGTGTGCCTGGGAGGGGGGGGGGTTGTGGATAGTTGAGGGGCATGTATGGTTTGGGGTTGCACACGGTGTGGGGTTGTGCATTGTGTGGAGGGGGTGTATGTTTATGCTTTGGGCTTTTGCACACTACATGTGGGGTATGGGTGTATATGGAGTGGGGTTGTGCACTGCGTGTTGTGTGTGTCTGGATATTGGGTGGGCTTGTGTGTGGTATGGGGTTGTGTGTGTGCTGAGTGTATATGGCATGGGGCTGTGCATTGTGTGTGTGGTGTGCGGCTGTGCATTGTGTGGTGTGTTATGATGTGTAGTCATGCCATTGTGTGTGTATGCTTGAGTTTATATGGTGTGGGACTGCATTGTGTGTGGTGTGTAATCATGCATTGTATGTGTGGTGTGTGGTGTGTGAAAGGTGTGGAGTTGTGC
>NW_020693702.1:1865-3088 GCF_002925995.2 Terrapene triunguis
CGGAGAGGCTGCTCCCAGCACGGGCCACCAAGACACCGCACCCTAGGGAGAGCCAGGGCCAAGTGGCCAGTCTCAGCCCAGCTCTTCAAGCCACGGCGCAGGAGACAACCCCACTCCAGCCACGGCATCATGCCACAGAAATGGCTCTGCCCGTCTCGGGGCCAAGCGTGCAAGCACTGGAGACAGGGCCTGCTCGGGGACGGGAGCGGGGACGGAGAAGACAGGCTAAGCCCTTGGCTACACTTGCGAGTTACAGCGCTGTAAAGGCTCCCCCAGCGCTGTAACTCACTCCCCGCCCACACTGGCAAGGCATTTGCAGCGCTGTATCTCCGTGGTTGCAGCGCTGCATGTACTCCACCTCTCCGAGAGGAACAGCAAGTATTGCGCTGCCGCTGCAGCGCTGCAGCGCCAGTGTGGCCGCCCAATGCGCTGTGACTGGCCTCCAGAAGTATTCGGCAGTATCCCACAATGCCTGTTCTAGCCACTCTGGTCATCAGTTCAAACTCTACTGCCCTGGCCTCAGGTAACCAACCATGTGACCCACCCTTTACATTCCCCGGGAATTTTAAAAATCCCCTTCCTGTTTGCTCAGCCTGGCGTGGCGTGGAGTGCTATCAGCGAATCTTTTCAGGTGACCATGCCTCCACGCGCCAAGCGAGCCCCAGCATGGAGCAATGGCGAGTTGCTGGACCTCATCAGTGTTTGGGGGGAGGAAGCTGTCCAGTCCCAGCTGCGCTCCAGCCGTAGGAATTACGATACCTTCGGGAAGGTATCAAAGGACATGATGGAAAGGGGCCATGACCGGGACGCCCTGCAGTGCAGGATTAAAGTGAAGGAGCTGCGGAGTGCCTACCGCAAAGCCTGCGACGCAAACGGCCACTCGGGTGCTCCCCCCGCGACCTGCCGTTTCTACAAAGAGCTGGATGCGATACTTGGGGTTAACCCCACCTCCACTCCGAGCACCACCATGGACACTTCAGAGCCGGGGGGGGGAGGAGAGGAGGAAGAGGAGGAGGAGGAGGAAAACAGGAGTGATGGTGGTGGGCCGGATGGAGACACCCCGGAATCCCTGGAGCCATGCAGCCAGGAGCTCTTCTCGAGCCAGGAGGAAGGTAGCCAGTCGCAGCGGCCGGTACTTGGTGGAGGACAAACAGAAGAGCAGGTTCCCGGTAAGCGGTTTTTTTTTCGGGAAGGAATTTTTTCGGTGCGGGCTCTTTGGGAGA
>NW_020693702.1:3098-14041 GCF_002925995.2 Terrapene triunguis
CCACCCGCTGCCTCCAACACCAGTATCTTCACCACCCAGCCCTGAAAACCACAACCCTTACCCTCTGCACTCAACCCCCATCACCATGCAGTATAGCTGTCCTGAAGTGCAGCACTCACTGCACAGCACACCAGACAGGACATACGTGAATCTGTGATTGTACCGTTCTCCACTCCACCCCCTTGTTTCTTTTCAATAAATAATTTTTTTTTCTTTTCAATAAATGGATTTTTTGGCTTTGAAAACATTCTTTATTATTGCATAAAGTAAAAGACTCCTTAGCCCAGGAAATAAACAGGCACTGCAAGTCTGCTTAGCAAACACTGATTCCTAAAGATTGGAACTACTGCACTTCACTCCCCTGCAGGGCACCAGATATCACTGCTGGTTTTCAGCCTCAAATTGCTCCCTCAAGGCATCCCTAATCCTTGCAGCCCTGCGCTGGGCCCCTGTAATAGCCCTGCTCTCTGGCTGTGCAAATTCAGCCTCCAGGTGTTCAACCTCGGAGGTCCATGCCTGAGTGAAGCTTTCATCCTTCCCTTCACAAATATTATGGAGGGCACAGCACGCGGATATAACCGCGGGGATGCTGTTTTCGGCCAAGTCCAGCTTCCCATACAGAGATCGCCAGCGGGCCTTTAAACGGCCAAAGGCACACTCCACAGTCATTCGGCACTGGCTCAGCCTGTAGTTGAACCATTCCTTGCTGCAGCCAAGGCTCCCTGTGTAGGGTTTCATGAGCCACGGCATTAACGGGTAAGCGGGATCTCCAAGGATCACAATGGGCATTTCAACTTCCCCTACCGTGATCTTCCACTCTGGGAAAAAAGTCCCAGCCTGCATCTTCCTGAACAGCCAAGTGTTCCGAAAGATGCGTGCGTCATGCACCTTTCTGGGCCAGCCTGTGTTAATGTCAATGAAACGCCCACGGTGATCCACAAGCGCCTGGAGAACCATAGAGAAATACCCCTTCCGATTAACGTACTTGGATCCTAGGTGGGGTGGTGCCAGAATAGGAATGTGCGTCCCATCTATCGCCCCTCCACAGTTAGGGAACCCCATTTGTGCAAAGCCATCCACTATTTCCTGCACGTTACCCAGAGTCACGGTTCTTCTGAGTAGGATGCGATTAATGGCCTTGCAAACTTGCATCAACACTATTCCAACGGTCGACTTTCCCACTCCAAACTGGTTTGCGACCGACCGGTAGCCAGCTTCCAGATTGCAATAGCCACCCGCTTCTCCACTGGCAGGGCAGCTCTCAATCTCGTGTCCTTGCGCCGCAGGGTGGGGGCAAGCTCCTCACACAGTCCCATGAAAGTGGCTTTTCTCATCCAAAAGTTCTGCAGCCACTGCTCGTCATCCCAGACTTCCATGACGATGTGATCCCACCACTCGGTGCTTGTTTCCTGAGCCCAAAAGTGGCGTTCCACGGTGCTGAGCATGACCGTGAATGCCACAAGCAATTTCGTGTCGTACGCGTTACGCGGCTCGATAGCATCGTCGGACTCCTCACCCTCACTCTCACTTTGGATCTTAAGGAATAGTTCGACAGCCAAACGTGACATGCTGGCGAGACTCATCAGCATATGCCTCAGCAGTTCGGACTCCATTTCCCGCAGACAGATCGCGCTGCACAGAAACCGTTGAAAGATGGCGCCAAAGGTGGACGGAAACAAAGGGATTTCTGGGATGCGAAGTGATGCATCACGGGGCATTGGGACAGGACCCAGAATCCCCCGCACCCACGCCCCCTTCCCACAACCCACGGCGCCAGAATGGGAAAAGGTGCTCTGTGGGATAGCTGCCCATAATGCACCGCTCCCAATAGCGCTGCAATTGCCGCAAATGTGGCCACGACAGTGCGCTGGGCAGCTGTCAGTGTGGACAGAGTGCTGCGCTTTCCCTACTCAGCTGCACGAAGTCAGGTTTAACTCACAGCGCTGTACATCTGCAAGTGTAGCCAAGGCCTAAGTGTCCAGCCTTAAAATTGGTAGCAGCTAAGAATCGAAAAGCTAGTGTCTGTGGTAATGCAAATTACCTGTCTGAATGGGAGAAGAAAGACCTGCTAATAACTGTTAGCACAGAGAGCACACCCAATCAGCCAGTGACTTCTGTTAAACAAGAGAAATCAGGGTTTAATCCTTCAAGACAAGGAGAACTTAATTTTGCAAAGGGAAGCCACAGGTTAACCCTAAAATGCCCAAACTCTAATGGTATTGAGCCGAAGGTGTGGCATGACAAACATGATTGCAAATGGACACTTGCAATGAATTTGTTGTTATTGCTAATGGTAATTTTTGTAACTAATGTGTTGCTATTACCAAAAACTGTAAAAATGTACAATGTGCCTAATCTTTTGGAAAATCCCTTGAACATGTTAAAAGGAAGACATGAGAACACGCTTTATGTTAAAAGGCCTTGTTATACTGGTGTTTCACAGTTAATGCCTGTAAACAGTACTGGAACTTTTCACAGGATAAAAGACATTCCAGACCTAATGTGCTGTATGAAAAGGGAAACTGAGTCATGCTACCATGTTGCTTGCACAGCTAAATGCCAAAATTCCTGTACTGTGAACAACGTTAATATCTACATTGACTTGATGTTAACTGGGTTCCAAACATTTGCCAGAGCTTGTATGGATAAAGTAGCTGTTTTCTTTAGCTCTTGGCAAGGTCACATGAGACATACAGAAACAGCAGAGCAGATCCAATCCACTATTGTTCTAACCAAGTTTTACCTTGAGTTTGTAAAGAGATTCAATCATGTTATTGAATATGACTTTGATAAACCATTTCTGTTATACACTGGTACGGCTTCTAACCCAATACTAGCTGTAGTGAGACAGACCCAAGGATGGAGAGCTCTTGGGATGCAGTCAGTGATGTTTGTGTCATCCCTTCCTGCATCAAATTTGCGTTGGGGGTGTCACATTATTGATTTGAACTGAGACCATATAGAACATGGTTGCAACCAAAGTCCTGTAGTGGCACCAAATCTTGTATAAAGGGAGTCAAATGAGGTGTCTTAGACAAGGTTATGGTTTACCGGTTATGATTATGCTGTCTATATGTGTGTATCAATTTTGTAGTTGAAGTTATGAATATTGGCTCTATACTGTCTGTATTTCAAACTTATGCTATGCTTCTGGGAGATATCCCAGACAAGTTGGTGTTAGCTCTGCCTAGCCTGCTTGATGGCCCATTAAGGACCATCAGCTGTACAATTGACCCATTGAGAGAAGGCAAATATGCCTTGTGACTCAGCAAGGAACACAGGGACTGGCCCATGTGACTCCAGACTCCATTTTGCTGTAATTTTCCACAGTAAGGACAAGGAGGTGTTCTTACACCTGAAAAGACTATAAAAGGCTGATGCCTCATCTCCATCTTGACTTCAATCCTGCTTCTTACCTCTGGAGGGACTTTGCTACAAACTGAAGCTCTGAACAAAGGACTGATGACCCATCCCAGCTGGGGATGTTCCAGAGACTTGATTTTAAACCTGCAGTTTATTCCATCACTGCTACAAGCCTGAACCAAGAACTTTGCCATTACTGTATGTAATTGATTCCATTTAACCAATTCTAGCTCTCATCTATATTTTGTTCCTTTTATGAATAAACCTTTAGATTTTAGATTCTAAAGGATTGGCAACAGCGTGATTTGTGGGTAAGATCTGATTTGTATATTGACCTGGGTCTGGGGCTTGGTCCTTCAGGATCAAGAGAACCTTTTTTTTCTTTTACTGTGGTATTGGTTTTCATAACCATTTGTCCCCATAACGAGTGGCACTGGTGGTGATACTGAGAAACTGGAGTGTCTAAGGGAGTTGCTTGTGTGACTTGTGGTTAGCCAGTGGGGTGAGACCAAAGTCCTCTTAGTCTGGCTGGTTTGGTTTGCCTTAGAGGTGGAAAAACCCCAGCCTTGGGCTGTAACTGCCCTGTTTTAAGCAATTTGTCCTGAATTGGCACTCTCAGTTGGGTCCCGCCGGAACCAGCATCGTTACAACCTGCTGCTTACAAACATGGAAGAATTAGTAGGGGAAGCCAAAGTTGATGGGAACGTGGGAGGCAGTGACCATGAGATGGTCGAGTTCAGGATCCTGACACAAGGAAGAAAGGAGAGCAGCAGAATACGGATCCTGGACTTCAGAAAAGCAGACTTTGACTCCCTCAGGGAACTGATGGGCAGGATCCCCTGGGAGAATAACGTGAGTGGGAAAGGAGTCCAGGAGAGCTGGCTGTATTTTAAAGAATCCTTACTGAGGTTGCAGGAACAAACCATCCCGATGTGTAGAAAGAATAGTAAATATGGCAGGCGACCAGCTTGGCTTAACAGTGAAATCCTTGCTGATCTTAAACACAAAAAAGAAGCTTACAAGAAGTGGAAGATGGGACAAATGACCAGGGAGAAGTATAAAAATATTGCTCAGGCATGCAGGTGTGAAATCAGGAAGGCCAAATCACACTTGGAGTTGCAGCTAGCAAGGGATGTTAAGAGTAACAAGAAGAGTTTCTACAGGTATGTTAGCAACAAGAAAAAAGTCAAGGAAAATGTGGGCCCCGTACTGAATGCACCCTCAGCAAGTTTGCAGATGACACTAAACTGGGAGGAGTGGTAGATACGTTGGAGGGTAGGGATACAATACAGAGGGACCTACA
This sequence comes from Terrapene triunguis, assembly GCF_002925995.2. Classification (NCBI taxonomy): domain Eukaryota; kingdom Metazoa; phylum Chordata; order Testudines; family Emydidae; genus Terrapene; species Terrapene triunguis. Next base: position 7,765 of record NW_020693702.1, read on the forward strand.
CAAATTAGAGGATTGGGCCAAAAGAAATCAGATGAGGTTCAACAAGGACAAGTGCAGAGTCCTGCACTTAGGACGCAAGAATCCCATGCACTGCTACGGACTAGGGACCGAGTGGCTAGGCAGTAGTTCTGGAGAAAAGGACCTAGGGGTTACAGCGGACAAGAAGCTGGATATGAGTCAACAGTGTGCCCTTGTTGCCAAGAAGGCTAATGGCATTTTGGGCTGTATAAGTAGGGGCATTGCCAGCAGACCGAGGGACTTGATCATTCCCCTCTATTCGGCATTGGTGAGGCCTCCTCTGGAGTACTGTGTCCAGTTTTGGGCCCCACACTACAAAAAGGATGTGGAAAAATTGGAAAGAGTCCAGCGGAGGGCAACAAAAATGATTAGGGGCCTGGAGCACAGGAGAGGCTGAGGGAACTGGGATTGTTTAGTCTCAGAAGAGAAGAATGAGGGGGGATTTGATAGCTGCTTTCAACTACCTGAAAGGGGGTTCCAAAGAGGATGGATCTAGACTGTTCTCAGTGATGGCAGATGGCAGAACAAGGGGTAATGGTCTCAAGTTGCAGTGGGGGAGATCTAGGTTGGATATTAGGAAAAACTTTTTCACTAGGAGGGTGGTGAAGCACTGGAATGGGTTACCTACGGAGATGGTGGAATCTCCTTCCTTGGAGGTTTTTAAGGCCCAGCTTGACAAAGCCCTGGCTGGGATGATTTAGTTGGGAATTGGTCCTGCTTTGAGCAGGGGGTTGGACTAGATGACCTCCTGAGGTCCCTTCCAACCCTGATATTCTATGATTCTATGAGAGGTGGGGAAAAGGGAGGGTGAAGAGCAAACTAGGAAGGTAGCAAGACCTGAGCCAAGAGAGATTAACTCTATCAAGGTATTTTAAAGTACAGACAGCAGCAGCGAGTTTAGCAAACTGAGAAAGCATATAAAGGAAAAAACTTAACCGGTATATACAAATATTTGAGAAAGAAGGTTCTATTTTTAGATATGAGCGCGGAGTGTGGTTCTGTGGGTAAAAGCAGTTGGGAAACCGCACCCTGCGTTTTTATCCTGGCTCTGAGATTAGAGTGTGGGTAATTATCTGCTCTTATAAAACCTGAATTTGTTCCCCCAGTGTCTGTTGCTTTTGTGTGCATGCCAAATGGATGGTGGGAGTGCCCTTTTTTGCTGCAGTTAACTGTTTTTGGGCAACTCCATGTGTTAATGCATTAATTATAGGTGTTAACCCACTTAATTTTGGTTTTTTACTTTGAAATTCTTTTGTATTCACTCCCCTGCGATCGAGTCGCAGCTCCTGTCTCCTAATGTGCTCTGTGAACTGTTCCATTTTTTCCTTCATCTGATTTACCAATTCAATGAAAGTATTGTGTGCTACTCTTTCCTTCTGTGCACTTACTTCGCCCGTTCTGACAGGCACCAGTCTAGGTCTCAGTTTAGGTTTAACCGGTACCTGGCTTTTATCATAAGGTGGGGGTTGCAATGCAGTGGACCCCGTTTCATCTTTTAATTTTTCTAGGGCCACCTTTTTCCACTTCTGCCCCATTCTTCAGGCACAGGGGAGCTTCCTGAAGTCTGCTGTTGACCACAACTATTTATAACAGGGGACGGCACATCGCTTTTTTGTGGATTTCTTACAGCTGTTTTCAATGTTTTATTCTGTTCCTCTGCTGGCTATCTCTGGGCTGCTTGCCACCCTGCTCGGGCGGTGGGAGCATTCCAGGGCTTTGTAGCTTCTTTTGATTCTTTTAACTCTTTCTTTGTTAGTTACTTGCCCTACCAATTTTGTGGTGTGCTGTTTTAACCATTTAACAGCCATAGTTTGCAACAGTCTACATTTCAAGGCTACTGTCTCTGGCCTAGCCTTACAAATTACATTACATGTTTCTTCCCCATTATATTTTTTAAATGCTGTGGGGATTTGCAGGGAGGGGTTAAGGGGGTTCCCTGGCTCATGGTTTTCTGTCATGTTAGATCACGATTCCTACGGCTCAGTCAGTGGCAGGACTTACCACTGCCCACTAGGCCAGACAAAGCCCACTCCTCAGGTGGTACCTTAGAGACTAACAAATTTATTTGGGCATAAGCTTTCGTGGGCTAGAAGCCACTTCATCAGATGCTGATGACGTGGGTTTTAGCCCACGAAAGCTTATGCCCAAATAAATTTGTTAGTCTCTACGGTGCCACAAGTACTCCTTGTTGTTTTTGCTGATACAGACTAACACGGCTACTACTCTCAAACTCCTCAGGGGTGCATTCTTATACACAGGTACAAACAAATTACACATCACTCCTGACGTATTGAGGTACAACCCCCCTGCGTGTTAGGGTGCCGCCTCTCACCTTGTTATCTGTGTGGAATGTGCAAGTATCGGAGTGTTCTTGGTACCATCCTGGCACATGTTTATATCTCTAGTGTCCAGTATCTTTTAGGTATGTGTATTCTTGCAACATCAGCCCTTTCCTTGCCAGCTTCTGTGAGCAGGGCCTGCCTCTGGCTCACAGCTTAACTTTGCTTTATGTTAGCAAAGTCTTGACCATTACTTTAGCTCAGGCCTTAGGCCTCATACCCGGCCTCTGATACAAGGGTTTATGTTTCAGGGCCTCATCTTACTACAAGATAGTACCAAAAGCCTTACTAGAGTCAAGATATACCACATCTACTGCTCCCCCCATCCCTAAGGCTTGTTACCTTGCCAGAGAAGAAGATTATGTTGGGTTGACATGATTTGTTCTTGACAAATTCATGCTGACTGTCACTTATCACCTCATTATCTTCTAACTGGCTACAAATTGATTGTTTGATTATTTGCTGCATTATCTTCCAGGTACCAAAGTTAAGCTGACTGGTCTGTAATTCCCTGTGGTGTCCTTATTCCCTTTTTAATAGATGGATAAATATAGTACTTCTTTGCAGTCCTCTGGGATCTCTCCCATCCTCCATGAGTTTCTCAAAGAGAACCCTACCCATAGTCACCAATGGCTCCGAGATCTCTTCCGCCAGTTCCTTAAGTATTCTAGTGGAAGGGGACTGTTGTCCCTTATTAAAACTTGGGGGGGGGGGGCAGAGGGGTGTTTTGGTTGGCTAGCTCCCAGTACCAAAAGAAAGGGGAGGGGTCGATGGGAAATCAGGACCCTGAGACTGACAGTCCCAAAGGAACAATGGAGAGAGGCCAATGCTCCACGTCAGCCTGACTGACAGGGCGGGCAGGCTAATCAGGGAGTCAGGTGGCCAGGGGAGGTCCTGTCCTCCGTGTGAGCTGGAATTGCCTGGGTCAGACAGAGTGGGGCTGAGCTAAGGAGGGAGCAGGGGCCTGGGCTGAGCTGGGGAGCAGAGCCGGGCCAGGTCCAGAAGGGCCAGAGAAGCAGCCCAGGAATCTGGAGGCAGAGCAGCAGCCGAGCTGAGGCAGGGTCAGGGTGGAGCTGGAGCAGTCCGGAGCCGGGTGCGGGGAGCAGCTGGGGAGAGCAAGGGGGACCCTGGGCAGTGGGCCCAGTGCAGGGAGACGCCTCAGCCAAGAGGCCCTGCAGGCCAGACTTGGAGGGGGATCATAACCCCGACAGGGTAGGGGCGACCCTGGGAAGAAGGGTCCTGCCACCTAGAGCCTGAGAACGTGTGGCCAGCGCCAGAGCACGTGTCCGACCTGTAGCGTCCCTGCAGCACAGCCAGGGCCTGGGACATGTGAGGAACAGACTGAACTGCCCAGACGTCCCCGTGCCACAGAGCAGGGTGACGGGTTTTCCTGTCCCCTCTCCCATTTTTTCCCTTTTTTATTTTTTTTTTAATTGGTTGCTCTTTAATAAATTGTATTTGCTTTGAGCTGTATGCAGTGATCAGTGGGTCAGGGAAGCGCCCAGTGCAGAGAGATCATCCTGGAGTGGGGACACCCTGGCCCCTGCCCTAAGTGACCACAACAAGGTTGGGAGTCAAGTCCCCAGGAATCCCAGGCCCAGCCTTGTCGGGGTTACAAGGACTCTGCCACACAGGAGGGAGGAGGGGGAGCCCTCGAGGTCAGGCAGGCCTCTGGGTAAAGGGAGTGGGAACGAGGACTCAGATCCTTTCGCTAGCCCATTTCACCAGGGTCGTGTATACACCAGGAAAGTTCCCCATAATACTGGGACCATTCCCCCGCTTACACTAGGATGTATTTCATCAGGCCCTGCCCATTTGAAGACAGCTAACTTGCCCAAGCAATTCTTTACTATTTTAGCCTCAGACCCTACCCAGTTTACACTGATGTTCACTGTGTTAGTAGCCTGATCATTGCTAATTTTTTTTGGTGAAAACAAACAAAAAAGGCATCTAACGCTTTGGTCATTGCTGCATTTTCTTCTATTGTCTTTCCTTCCTCCTTGAGTAATGGGCCTACTCTGTCCTTGGTCTCTCTCTTTGTTCTAAAGTATTTGTAAAAACTTTTCTTGTCACCCTTTATCTTCTCATTTTGTGCCTTTCTAATTTTGTCCCTACATGCGTGTGTGTTTTTAGATGCATCCTTCCATAATGTGACCTAGTTTCCACTTTTTGTATGATTTTTGGGGGGGTTTCAGGCTGTTGATCTCCTGGTTAAGCCAGTGTGGTCTCTTACCATACTTCCGATCTTTCCTATGCACTGGGATAGTTTGCTCTTGTGCCTTTAAAACAGCAATTTTTTAAAGGAGACAACTCTCCTGAACTCTTTTTTCCCTTAGACTTGCTTCCCACGGGATCCTATCTACCAATTCTCTGAGTTTGCTAAAGTCTGCCTTCTTGCAGTCCATAAAAAGTTGTCTCCATTGCATTCCAAGAACTTGGTGCTGTGCCCTGCTGTGTTATTTTCCTAACAGCTGTCTGGGTAGCTGAAGTCCCCCATCACCACCAAGTCCTGTGCTTTGGATAATTTAGTTAGTGATTTAAAAAAAGCCTCAACCACCTCTTCTCCCTGGTTAGATGGTCTAGAGTAGACACCGACCCTTGGTTTTTATCCCCTTCATCCTTACCCAGGGAGCAGGGACTGTCAACGGGTCTGCCTCCCGCTTCTATCTCAACCTCAGTGCAGTGTGTACATCTTTGAGATACAAGGCAACACCTCCTCCCCTTTTCCCTGCCTGTGCTTCCTGAACAAGCTGTACCCAGCCATGGGAATTATCCCACCAACTCTCTGCAACACCAGGGATGTTGTAATTGTGATTATTCACTGGCATTTCCGGTTCTGTCTGTTCCCTGTTCTTCTTGCATTAGCAACATCTAAGAGGTGCATTAGCTTTCCACTCTTTGTTCCCTCTTCTCTCTCCTTTGACCCTGCTGTGCTTGCCCATGTTCCCCCCACCAGATTCCAGCCCTTCAGTGCGGGGAGAGCGCAGGTCCTGCACTGAGGGGAGTGGTACAGACATGTGCTTGCTTCCCCTTGGTCCCCTCTCCTGCCCATGGGGTTACCGGGGCTTGTTCCTGCATTCCAGGAACTCCTGCCCTTCGCAGCGCAGCATGGGGCCTGAACCCTGGAGCTCCGCTTCCTGCCATCGCTGCAGCAGGCCCTGAGCTAGCTGTGGGACCCAGGGGGCATGAAGAGGAAACCCGGGAATGGCTAGCCTGGCTGAGTCCCTGTGTCTCCATTGGGCCTGTGAGCTCTTTGGGAGAGGGCTTGTCTCTCACTGAATCCATGCATGACCCAGCATGCTGGGCCCGGCAGTAATACACCCACTTTGCAAAGGCCAGCCCCCGTGAGCTCTCAGCCGCTCAGTACTGTGGTGGCAGGGGAGACGGGGGACTGGCCAGCCAAGCACATGCAGATGCTGGGCTGACACCTCGCAGCAAGGGAAATGAACTCGGCCCAGGCAGCCCAAGTGGTGTTTCTCCACTAGATGGCGGCACACTCCACTGACGCACCGTGCGATGGGGATGCTGCCCTAGACCCCATGCTGCTGCTCCCACCGAGGAGCCCCAGGGATCACACCCAGAGCCCCTCTGCAGGGTGGAGCCTCCCAGGCTGGTCAGACCCTTTGGGCTGCAGCCCATCTTTTACTGCTGGCCGAGGGCTTGCAGCACCCGGCAGATCCTGGGGTTATGGGCACCACTTGGAGCCTGGGCAGAGCAGAGCGCTCACAAACAGTCAGGGCTGAAAATGCCTTTCTGGCTGAGGCTTTAGCCAGACATGTTGTTGGGCTCACTCAGTACAGGAGTCACCAGCTTCAGTTCTCCAGCCTCTGTGACTCAGGAAGTCACAATCTAACGGTCACTTCCTGCCTTAACCTCTGGGCATGTGACATGTGCAAGGGCCTCAAAGTGAGCCACTAGGG
>NW_020693703.1:0-2178 GCF_002925995.2 Terrapene triunguis
AGTGTGCTGACAGGCTGGGTTGGGAGACAGTCGCAGATGTGTCTGTGGGAATGGGAAAAAGGGAGTGAATTCCTGAGACAGATAAATGAAGTTGTGTACAAAGAACCTAGTCTTTCTCTGTGAACAAGACCATGCACTCCACCTCTCACATGCGCACTCAGGACAAAGTCGAATTTTCGGCCCTCGCCTTCAGTGCCTGGGGTCTTGCAGTGGTCTTTGCAGTGGTCTTGCAGTGATCTGAGAAGCGTGGCAGGACACCTGAACTTCTGTAGCAGGCAATCATGGTAAGCCCTAGACTTGTGGCTGCTTAAAACTTTAATAGGAGCACTGGCCTCCTGTCACATTGAAAGCAATGCCAGTCTCAATGCCAGCAATCAGGCAAGCATGAACTCTGCCCCTGTCCCACCCCCTCGCGGCTGTCCCAGGGAAAGATCCCTGTATGCTGCCCCTCTCCCTCCACCGTGTGGCTGTAAAGCAGTCCCAATACTAACATTCCCCTCCCTAATTCAAAGCAGGGCATCATGAGCGACATCACCCTCATGAGGATCTCGGACAGCGAGAAGGAACGCATGCTGAGGGAAAGCATGCAAAAACCAGGGCCGTATGCCGCTATGCTCTGCCGTGCGATGATCCCTGAATACTTGATTGTGTCGTGGCGGGGAAACGTGTGCTACCACGGAGGGCCCAATAAGATCGCCCTACCCAGGAACCTGATGAACAGGCTGGAACTGTACCTCCATGAGACCTACGAGGAGTTCTCCTATGAGGATTTCGCGTCTATCCCCGGCCATATTGACCGGATTTTCGCGTAGGTGCACTGGGACTAAAGAGTGGAGCGTCTTGGGCTGCATAATCATGAATAACCGGACATTGTAAAAAATTTTTTAAATAGTTGGGACTAAATAGTGAAGAGCCCAAGGCAGAGAAATCATGAGAAACCCTTTGTTGATATTGTAAATATTCCAGTTTTGTTGCAGATAAATGTTTACATGTTTAAAGCACTTTAGGAAATAAGCCATTGTTAATATTGTAAATAATTCAGTTCTGTTAAAAATAAATGTTTAGATGTTTAAAGCACTTACTGCTTGATCCTTCCCCTGATTCTGTGTCCGGGGTAAGGGATGGGGACGGTTGGTAGGGGATCTCGGTAAGGGTGATGAATAGCTCCTGGCTGTCGGGGAAATCAGCGGTGCCAGCGCTGTCGACTGCATCGTCCTCCTCATCTCCTTCTTCATCTTCCCCGTCTGCTAACATGTCCGACGAGGAACCGGCCGCGGACAATATCCCATCCTCAGAGTCCACAGTCACTGGTGGGGTAGTGGTGGCGGCCGCACCTAGGATGGAATGCAGTGCCTCGTAGAAATGGGATGTGTGGGGCTGGGATCCGGAGCGTCCGTTTGCCTCTTTGGTTTTTTGGTAGCCTTGTCTCAGCTCCTTGATTTTCACGCGGCACTGCGTTGCATCCCGGCTGTATCCTCTCTCTGCCATGGCTTTAGAGATCTTCTCGTAGATCTTAGCATTCCTTCTTTTGGAGCGCAGCTCTGAAAGCACGGACTCATCGCCCCACACAGCGATGAGATCCAAGACTTCCCGATCAGTCCATGCTGGGGCCCTCTTTCTATTAGATTGCACGGCCATCTCTGCTGGAGAGCTCTGCATCGTTACCACTGCTGCTGAGCTCGCCACGATGTCCAAACAGGAACTGAGATTCAAACTGCCCAGACAGGAAAAGGAATTCAAATTTTCCCGGGGCTTTTCCTGTGTGGCTGGTCAGAGCATCCGAGCTCGGACTGCTGTCCAGAGCGGCAACAGAGTGGTGCACTGTGGGATAGCTCCCGGAGCTATTAGCGTCGATTTCCATCCACACCTAGCCTAATTCGATATGGCCATTTCGAATTTAGCGCTACTCCTCTCGTTGGGGAGGAGTACAGAAGTCGAATTTAAGAGAGCTCTATGTCGAACTAAATAGCTTCGTGGTGTGGACGGGTGCAGGGTTAATTCGATGTAACGGCGCTAAATTCGACATAAAAGCCTAGTGTAGACCAGGCCTAAATGTGTAGACTTCATGGGAAGAAAGGTTTTCACATCTACTAGCCTTCAGTTTCCTATAACGAAATATTAAGCACTGTTGACTAAGTACAACTACCTAAATGATTCCAAATTAATAAATTGTGTAGA
>NW_020693703.1:2188-4355 GCF_002925995.2 Terrapene triunguis
GCTCCCTCTGGGGCTGCCCTGCCCCGGCTCCTCAGCCCCCTGCCGGGGCAGTCCCCCAGCTCTGCCCTTCCAGGTCCCGGCCGGTTATGGAGGCAGGAGCCCCGGCTGGAGGGACCCTCGGCTGAGGCACGGCCTGGGAGTCCCACTGCTTACCCCGACCCTGCCAGTGCCGGACCGGCTGGAGGCGAGGGGGGAGCGGGCGGAGTCAGCACTGGTGGGGGGAAGCCCAGCGCTGGGGCAGCAGGGAGTGCGGGTGGGGTAGGGGGGGAGAGCCCAGCTCTGGGGTGGCAGGGGGTGCAGGTGGGGGAGGGAGAGCCCAGGGCTGGGGCGGGGGGAGCCCAGGGCTGGGGTTGGGGGCAGCCAAAAATATTTTTGCTTGTGGCGGCAAAAAACCTAGAGCCGGCCCTGGCAAGGAGCCTGGTGGGGAATGAGAGTGAGAGTAGGTGCTACTGGGAAAGGAGATGAATTCACCTCCATGAGCAGGAGAGAGCCAGCTTGTCCCCGGAGCAGCTCCAAACCAGCTCTTTAGCAAGGCTAATTAATGACAAACATTGCCTCATCACGGACTTATGTTCTTAGGACACGGTGCTGTTGCTCTTGGGAAGGGCAGAAGAGTCCCCTAAGTGCCCTCTGCGAGCCTCTCCTGTCCCACCGGGCCGCACCCAGTTCCCAGTGGCCTAGTGTCCATGTGACCCAAGCCACCACCCAGAGTTGCTCCCATGCCTGGCAGACTGGGAGGCCAAGGACTGACTGGTGATGGCGACTGACCAGGCAGGGCTGAGGCACATGGGCGGGGGAAGCTTGTCCTGCTGCTGGCAGGGCTGGACCCGCTCTAGAGAGAATGGGAGGATTCAGTCAGCAGGGGCGGCTGATCTGCCCCATTCGCCAGGGCTGCCATCCTGCAGCTTCAGCATTAGTGGCTGGGATGACTTGGGGAAAGGTCTCAACCTCCCCACATCCCACTTCACTGCTGCCAGAATCCCTCCTGCCCCCCCTGCTAGAGTGGGGGTGGGGGTGGAGAAGAGGGTTCTGAGAACTTGAGCTGTGGATTGGAGGTGGAACAGCTGTCAGGGGCACTGAGGGGGAGGTGGCAGGAACTCATCCTACAAAGAGGGGGGTTGGCACTGGAGGTCACTAGAAAGGACAACAAGACCCATTCTGGGGGTCAGGAGAGTGAATCCATCCGTCAGAGGTGGGCAGGTGCTGTGTGGAAATGCTGCTGGTTCCAGGTGCCCTTAATCCCCCCGATTCCTCGAGGGTGTCTGAGTCTCTGACAGGTTGTCGTTCCCTTGCAGCAGGAGGACGCCAGCTCCGCATCATCCGGCACATGCGCCAGGTGCCTGAGGCACTGCAGGGGCTGTGCCTCTGAGGCCACCAGCAACTCCCACTCCTTGCTGCAGGTACTGCTCTGGCTCACTGTAAATGGGGAGCTAGTGGAAGGGGAAATGGAGCCCCCTGGCACTCACAGAAACTCTCTCCCCTCTCTGTAGAGCAGGGTCCTTCCCTCTGTCCCCCAAATTCCTTCATCTAGGGCAGGAGCTCTTCCCCTCACACCCATTCCTCTCCCGCCTTTCCTTGGTCTACCCCCATCCCATTCCCCCTGCTCGCAGGCAGAGCTCTCCCTGCCCCATATCGTGCAGAAGGGCTGTTGTGTCAGGGCCACAGCCCCTAGCCTCACTGAAGCTTGGACAGCTCCACTTTTGAGGCGGTGGGGGTGGGACAGAGTATCAGGGCTAGCTTCACCTCCTGCCCTTTATTCTCCCCTTGGCCCTTCTACAGGGTCTCTGGGTGTGAAATGAATAGGAACCTCCTTCCCAGCTGTCTTCCAGGCCCTGGGATCTGTCACAGCCTCCCAGACGGGCGCAGCCTGCAGCTGAGCCACCTCAGGGAGCAGTGGGGACAGGTCACCTCGTCCCATCAAAGCAAGCAATGCTGGGTGTCAGAGAGGCTTAGATGGAAGACCCCACTCGCTCATGGAGGTAAGAGCCATTTACTCCTTGGGGCCTGTGGGTCTCTTGAGGGAGACATGGGATCCCCGATGCATAGCCTGGCTGGGAGCTTCCCCTGTCCCTGGTTCCCTGCTCTGGGACAGAGACCCCTCCATCATCGTGCCACCCTCGTTTTGTTCCTAAGAACATGAGCTCCCAGTGTGATGCTGTGGTGAACA
>NW_020693704.1:0-9129 GCF_002925995.2 Terrapene triunguis
TGGGCACTCTCAGAAGACAGGCTACTGGGCTACATGGACCATTGGTTGTACCCAGTATGGCCATTCTGGTCTTCTTATTTAGACCCCAGATGTATCTGCCTCTTCCTGCAACCCACTATACCCCACTCCCCTCCCAGAGCCGAGATAGATCCCAGGACTCCTGACGGGGTCTCTCTCCACAGAGTTAGAAACAAATTAAGAATAAAAATGAAAATTTTAATACTAACCAGTGTCCCTTAAGTGACTTGCCATTAGATGTGAGAACATATTGGTTTTAGAGATGACTGGGTCACAGCTGACAAGGGGAGGGGAAGACAGGAGCAAGCGACAGGTTTAGGGCCTTGGGGAGAAGACACACAGCAGGGTCGAGGGTTGACAGAAGAGGTGAGGCAAGATTGCAATTCCAGGGATCCAGCTACCAGCAATTAGAAAGGTGGTAACCCAGCATAGTGCACATAGACTGATGCCCCAGTTCATCGCATTGACAGAGCACAGTAATGAGAGAAAAGGGTTTAATGTGTCTCTGTCTGTCCAGTAAGTGATTCAGGGAAGAGGTCCCAGCACCACCATGGACTAGCCAGCTCTGCACAGAGCTCAATCTGAGAGCCAGAGTACAAGGAGAAATCATTTAGGTCCCTTTATGAGTAAGGAGCTGGAGCAGCCTGCCGTGGATCTGTTTGGTCCTCACCCCATAAATGATGGGGTGTAGCACAGGGGGCACAAGCTGGTAGAGACTGGTAACAAGAACAAGGAAGTGCAGTGGCACATTGTGGCCAAACCGCTGAATGAGGGAGGAGAAGAAATCTGGGACGTACAAAGCTAAGATGGCACAAAGATGAGAGATGCAGGTCCCAAAAGTTTTGAGCCGGGAATCCGTTGTGGGGAGGCGGATGATGGCCCAGAGGATCTGAGTATAGGAGACGGCGATAAAAAACACATCCATTCCGATCACAGATAAAAGATTAAACAGGCCATAGTAACTACTGATGCGAATGTCAGCACAGGCCAGCTTCACCACAGCCATATGCCCACAATAGAAGTGGGGGATAATGTTGGTTCTGCAATATGGCCACCGCCTCGCCAGGAAGGGATAGGGTAATCTGAGTATGCCACTGCGCAGCACCACAGCCAGGCCTATCTTGGCCACAACAGAGTTTGTCAGGGTTGTGGAATATCTCAGAGGATTGCAGATGGCCACGTAGCGATCAAAAGCCATGGCCACGAGGATTCCAGATTCCATCCCAGAGAAGGAGAGAACGAAGTACATCTGGGTGAGGCAGGCACTGAAACTGATCTCCCTGGAATTGAACCAGAAGATGCTCAGCATTTTCGGTATGGTGGATGTGGACATGACCAGGTCGGTGACGGCCAGCATGCAGAGGAAATAGAACATGGGCCCATAGAAGCTCGGTTCCCTCTTCACAATGAACATGATGGTGAAATTCCCCAACACGGCTATGGCGTACATAGCACAGAAGGGGATGGAGATCCATATATGGGCTGCCTCCAGGCCAGAAATGCCCATCAGGATGAAGGTGGAGGGGTTGGTGAAGTTGGTTGTGTTCGAATCTGACATAGTGTAGGAGAGAAAGTGTACAACTCTGAGGCATAAGGGTGTCGCCTGCGTGTACCGTATGCTCCCCTGACTTTCTGTGTGTTCCCAGGATCTCGGGTGATGGTCACAGTAGAAATGCCTGAATGGAGAGACAACGTTAATATGAGACACTGCATGCACTAGTGGAGGCTGTTCTCATGGGAGAAGCAGATGAATCGCTCTTCACACACTGATTTATGACATTTTCATTATTCTGAGAAAATAACTATGAACAATGACCCTACTAAATCCTATTCCATATTTTTGTAGTGCTCCCTGAATTAATAATTTCGACACTTTTTGGTGGGGGGACCTTAAGAGGCACCAGCAGGAAACACAAGTATGGATACTGGTTATCCATCATTGTTCCTTAATGCAATGAGAGCTAGGATAGGGAGTCTATACTGAAGGGAGTTCCCCATTCATCCAGTTGCTCCAAATCAGAGAGGGGAAAAAACAAACTTTTCCACATACATGTGCTGGGAGAAACATGTCAACTAGAACATATCTCAGGGAAAAGACCTGGGCGCCATTGATAGCAGCTCAAGAGAAACACCTGCTCATTCACAGTAGTGGACAAAACAAAACAATGTTCAGCTCTCTAAGATATGGGATGGAGAATAACATGTTCAGGATATGTATTCAGTTTTGGTCACTCTCTACTAAGGATAGAAAAGTCTGGGATTCTTTAGTTGACACAAGAGACAAAGAAGAGAGCATATGATATAGGAGAGGAAAATAAAAAATAAAACTGATTTACATTCAAAAGGACAGTTCCCAACCAGTACTATTGATAGCCACTTAGTGCTCCAAGAGGACTAATTCCCCAAAGCTGAGGAAAATTGTCAGCAAAACTGATTGGGAGGAAAAATTTAGACAAAAAATATGAATGCATATTGGTAATTCTTTGATAACTGTTCATTAGATAGCGGAAAACTCATGATTCCACAGTTAACAAATTGAACAACTTTCGGTACAAACTCAGTTTAGTGGCAAAGTGAAGGCAGCATTTAGGGAGAGGGAAGCAATATGTAACACAGAAGAAAAAGGGAAAATAGGGAGCCAAGAATAGAAATCGGAAGTTAACAAAATGTATCAGGAACATTAAGACATCAGGGAAAACTCCAAGTTTGGCAGGGCTATGGATTACAAAAAGGAGGTTATTATGTATATTAAGAACAAATGAAATCCTAGAAAAGATTTATGTCAATTCCTGTGTTAAATGTAAAGTCTTAAAAAATAAAGGGAAAGGGTTTTTTTTATAAAAGAATTGACAAGGTTAAGAAACAATGGAAAACCTAGTATGGGATTAGTTCAAAGAAAAATCTAGAAATGTAAGTAATGCCAGTCACCAAGAGGGTCTATGCAAAACAGATCTTGTCAAATAAACCTGATTTCATCCTTTTATGAGAGTACACATTTGGTGGATCAAGGGAATGGTGCAGATGCAACATACCTTGATTTCTCAGAGTCATTTGATTTAGTAGGGGAAAATATTGAGTTGGTGATTTGGAGCAGGGGAAGGATTTTACCTCTTCACATTCGATTGGTGAAATAAACTGCATCCAGTTCTGTGGTCCACATTTGAAAAAAGATGTTGAAAACTTGGAGGGGGTGCAGGAAAGAGCCACAAAAAATATTGGAGGATAGAGAAAAAGCCGGATTGTTAGACCTGAAGGTGTATATCTCTTTAACTTATCAAAAAGGTGATCAAGCGGACACTTTCATGTTGAGAAAATCATGGGTAATAATGGGCTCTGTAATCTACCAGACAAAGGCCTGGTCTACACTATGAGTTTAGGTCGACTTTAGCAGCGTTAAATCGAATTAAGCCTGGACACTTTCACACGACGAAGCCCTTTCTTTCGACTTAAAGGGCCCTTTAAATCGGTTTCTTTACTCCCCCTGCGACGAGGGGATTAGCGATAAAATCAGCCTTAGCGGGTCGGAATTGGGGTAGTGTGGACGGAATTCGACGTTATTGGCATCCGGGAGCTATCCCACAGTGCTTCATTGTGACCGCTCTGGACAGCACTCTCAACTCAGATGCACTGACCAGATAGACAGGAAAAGCCCCGCGAACGTTTGAATTTCATTTCCTGTTTGCTCAGCGTGGAGAGCACAGGTGACCACGCAGAGCTCATCAGCACAGGTAACCATGATGGAGTCCCAGCCATATGGGGAGATGAATCAGTGCTGTCTGAACTCCGAAGCAGTAAACGAAATGGCAAAATATTAGAAAAGGTCTCCAAGGCCATGAAGGACAGAGGCCATAATAGGGACGCACAGCAGTGCCGCGTGAAAATTAAGGAGCTAAGGCAAGCCTACCACAAAGCCAGAGAAGCAAACGGAAGGTCCAGGGCAGAGCCGCAAACATGCCGCTTCTACGTGGAGCTGCATGCCATTCTAGGAGGTGCAGCCACCACTACCCCAACCGTGTGCTATGACTCCCTCACTGGAGAAACACACAGGGAAGCGGGTTCGGGGTACGAGGAAGATGAGGATGGAGATAATGTAGGTAGCTCACAGCAGCAAGGAAGCGGAGAAACCGGTTTCCCCAACAGCCAGGATATGTTTATCACCCTGGACCTGGAACCAGTAACCCCCGAACTCACTTAAGGCGTGCTCCCATCCCCTGAGGGCACACAGGGGACCTCTGGTGAGTGTACCTTTGTAAATATTACACATGGTTTAAAAGCAAGCGTGTTTAATGATTAATGATTAATTTGCCCTGGCAATCGCGGCCAGTACAGCTACTGGAAAAGTCTGTTAACGTGTATGGGGATGGAGCGGAAATCCTCCAGGGACATCTCCAGAAAACTCTCCTTCATGTACTCCCAAAACCTTTGCAAAAGGTTTCTGGGGAGGGCTGCCTTATCCCGTCCGCCATGGTAGGACACTTTACCACGCCAGGCCAGTAGCACGTAGTCTGGAATCATTGCATAATAAAGCATGGCAGTGTATGGTCCCAGTGTTTGCTGGCATGCAGACAACATCCATTCCTTATCACTCTTTCTTATCCTCAGGAGAGTGATATCATTCACAGTCACCTGGTTGAAATGGGGCGATTTTATTAAGGGGACATTCAGAGGTGCCCCTTCCTGCTCTGCTGAACAGAAATATTCCCCGCTGCTAGCCACGCGGTGGGGGGGAGGGGTGAAGTGATCATCCCAGAGAATTGGGGGGGGGAGGGGAGTTAGTTGCGTTTGTGCTGCATGTTAACCCGGAAACCACAGCCCCTCCTTTTACATTGCAAACCCATTTTAAATGGCCAACCCAACGGGTGCTTGGTATGGGAAATGAGAGCGCTACTGTTTGAAACCATTTCCACATGTTAAGAAGGTTAAAAAAGCCAAAAGACTGTCTCACCATGGCTGCCTGCAAGCCGAAATCTGTGGCCTGGCACTGCGTGAGTGATCTCTCACACCAAACCGGCAGGCCCTCAGTATAAGAGGAAAAATGCAACCTTGTAACGAAAGCACATGTGCTGTGTAATGTGAACAGCAAAATTTAACGTGAAAGAGTGTACCCATTGTTCTCTAAAATGTGTCTTTTTTAACCACCTCTCCCTTCTCCTCCACCAGCTGCAAATGTTTCTCCTTCACAGAGGCTAGTGAAGATTAGAAAGAGAAAACGGAGGACGCGGGATGATATGTTCACGGAACTCCAGATGTCGTCCCACACTGACAGAGCACAGCAGAATGCGTGGAGGCAGTCAATGTCAGACTACAGAAAAGCACAATATGAACGAGAGGAGAGGTGGCGGGCTGAATCGCGGGATGAACAGAGCAAGTTGCGGGCTGAAGATGATAGGTGGCATCAGCTTGCAGACAGAAGGCAAGAGTCGATGCTCCGGCTGCTGGAGCATCAAACTGATATGCTCCAGCGTATGGTTGAGCTGCAGGAAAGGCAGCAGGAGCAGAGACTGCCGCTACAGCCCCTGTGTAACCAACAGCCCTCCTCCCCAAGTTCCATAGCCTCCTCACCCAGACGCCCAAGAACACGGTGGGGGGGCCTCTGGCCACCCAGTCACTCAACCCCAGATGATTGCCCTAGCATCAGAAGTCTGGCCTTCAATAAGAGTTAAAGTTTTAAACTGCAGTGTGTCCTTTTCCTTCCCTCCTCCCCCACCCATCCAGGGCTACCTTGGCAATTATCCCCCTAGTTGTGTGATGAATTAATAAAGAATGCATGAATGTGAAGTAACAATGACTTTATTGCCTCTGCAAGCGGTGCTCGAAGGGGGGAGGGGAGGGTGGGGTGGTTGGCTTACAGGGAAGTAGAGTGAACCGGGTGCGGGGGGCGGAGGGTTCATCAAGGAGAAACAAACAGAAGTTTCACACCGTAGCCTGGCCAGTCACAAAACTCATTTTCAAAGCTTCTCTGATGCGCACCACGCCCTGCTGTGCTCCTCTAACCACCCTGGTGTCTGGCTGCGCGTAATCAGCGGCCAGGCGATTTGCCTCAACCTCCCACCCCACCATAAATGTCTCCCCCTTACTCTCACAGATATTGTGGAGCGCACAGCAAGCAGCAATAACAATGGAGATATTCTTTTCGCTGAGGTCTGAGCGAGTCAGTAAGCTGTGCCAGCGCGCTTTTAAACGTCCAAATGCACATTCCACCACCATTCGGCACTTGCTCAGCCTGTAGTTGAACAGGTCCTGACTCCTGTCCAGGCTGCCTGTGTACGGCTTCATGAGCCATGGCATTAAGGGGTAGGCTGGGATCACGATAGGCATTTCAACATCCCCAACAGTTATTTTCTGGTCCGGGAAGAAAGTCCCTTCCTCCAGCTTTCAAAACAGAGCAGAGTGCCTGAAGAAACGAGCATCATGTACCTTTCCCAGCCATCCCACGTTGATGTTGGTGAAACGTCCCTTGTGATCCACCAGGGCTTGCAGCAGCATTGAAAAGTACCCCTTGCGGTTTATGTACTCGGTGGCTTGGTGCTCCGGTGCCAAGATAGGGATATGGGTTCCGTCTATGGCCCCACCACAGTTTGGGAATCCCATTGCAGCAAAGCCATCCACTATGTCCTGCACATTTCCCAGAGTCACTATCCTTGATATCAGCAGGTCTTTGATTGCCCTGGCAACTTGGATCACAGCAGCTCCCACAGTAGATTTGCCCACTCCAAATTGATTCCCGACTGACCGGTAGCTGTCTGGCGTTGCAAGCTTCCACAGGGCTATCGCCACTCGCTTCTCAACTGTGAGGGCTGCTCTCATCCTGGTATTCTGGCGCTTCAGGGCAGGGGAAAGCAAGTCACAAAGTTCCATGAAAGTGCCCTTACGCATGCGAAAGTTTCGCAGCCACTGGGAATCGTCCCACACCTGCAGCATGATGCGGTCGCACCAGTCTGTGCTTGTTTCCCGGGCCCAGAATCGGCATTCCACGGCATGAACCTGCCCCAGTAACACCATGATTTCCACATTGCTGGGGCCTGTGCCTTGTGAGAGGTCTATGTCCATGTCAATTTCCTCATCACTCTCGTCGCCGCTCTGCAATCGCCTCCTCGGCTGGTCCTGGTTTTGCTTTGGCATGTTCTGGCTCTGCATATACTCCAGGACAATGCGCGTGGTGTTCATAGTGTTCATAATTGCCGCGGTGATCTGAGCGGGCTCCATGATCCCAGTGCTAGCTATGGCGTCTGGTCTGAAAAAAGGCGTGAAACTAGTATCTGACGGACCACGGGAAGGAGGGAGGGAGGGAGGGTCGAGTGACGATATGGCGTACAGGTACAGGGAATTAAAATCAACAAAGGTGGCTGTGCATCCGGGAGAAACACAAACAACTGTCACACAGAATGGCCACCCCCAAAGATTGAACTCAAAACCCTGGGTTTAGCAGTCCGTTGATTTCACGGAGGGAGGGGGGAGCAAATGAATACAGAACAAATCTATTTTTTACATCTTAAGCTGGCAGACGACGGTGCAGCATGACTGATAGCCCTCGGCATCTTCTGGGTGCTTGGCAGCAAATACTGGGCGCTTGGCAGTTAGTGTACTAAGACTTATAGCCACTGCAGTATGACAACGATGGATACCAGTCATAATATACTATCTACTGCCAAAAGGCAAGGGGCTGCTGCTGTGTAGCAATGCAGCACCACGTCTGCCAGCCCCACATCTGCCAGCACCCAGATCGCCCTCGGCCTCTTCTGGGTGCTTAACAGAAAATACTGGGCGCTTGGCAGAAAATAGCATACTACGACTGATAGCCATCATCGTCAAGACAGTTCGATAGGACTGAGCATGTCTGCCCAGGTGCCCATGATCGACAGCCACTGCAGTATGATGACGACGGATACCAGTCATAATAAAACATCTACTGCCAAAAGGCAAAAGGCAAGGGGCCGGTGCAATGCAGCCCTACGGCTGCCAGCCCCACGGCTGCCAGCACCCAGATCGCCGATGAAGGCTACCAGTCATGCTGCACCGTCTACCGCCAAAAGGCAATTAGCTGATGCTGCTGTGTAGCAATGCAGTCCCACGTCTGCCGGCACCCAGATGACATATGGTGACGGTGAGCTGAGCTGAGCGGGCTCCATGCTTGCCGTGGTATGTTGTCTGCACAGGTAACCCAGGTAAAAAGGTGCGAATCATTGTCGGCCGTTGCTCTGACGGAGGAGGAGGGGCCTTACGACATGTACCCAGAACCCCCCGCGACACTGTTTTGCATCATTCGGGCATTGGGATCTCAATCCAGAATTCCAATGGGCGGCGGAGACTGCGGGAACTGTGGGATAGCTACCCATAGTGCAATGCTCCGGAAGTCGACGCTAGCCTCGGTACTGTGGACGCGGTCCGCCGACTAGAGCACTTAGAGCATTTTATGTGGGGACACACACAATTGGCTGTATACAACCGATTTCTATAAAACCGGCTTCTATAAATTCGACCTAATTTCGCAGTGTAGACATACCCAAAGGCTGAGCAAGACCTAAGGGCTGGAAGCTGAAGCCAGGCAAATTCCAGCTCGAAATTAGGGTTTTCACCAAGATGGTTAGTCGTGTTTGGACACCTAACATAGAGAATGCCAGTGAAAATGGGGTATGTTCAGATGCTAAAATACGGAAAGAACAAGTTAAAAATTACTTGGACAAGTTAGATATCTTCAAGTCACCAGGGCATGATGAAATGCATCCTAGAATATTCCTAAGGAACTGACTGAGGAGATATCTGAGCCATTAGCTCTTATCTTTGAAAAGTCATGGGACACAGTGGAGATTCCGGAAAACTGGAAAAGAGCACACATATATATATATATATATATAGTGCCTATCTATAAAAAGGAATAAGGGAAACCCAGGCAATAACAGACCAGTCAGCTTAACTTCTGTACCAGGTAAGAGAATGTAGCAATTTATTAAGGAATCAGTTTGTAAACATCTAGAAGATAATAAAGTGATAAGTGATAGTCCCCATATCTCAATGCATTTTATTTATTTATTTTTTAACCTGAGGGCATTACCACAATTTTTTTGTTCGGACTGAACACACCTGTGTTTTTATTTGTGGGTGTTACCACAA
>NW_020693705.1:0-10976 GCF_002925995.2 Terrapene triunguis
CTTGCCAGTATTCCTCTGTGGAGTTCCTGCTGATCCATTAGCAAATACACTGCTCTACAGCCAAAATGCTTCTGAAATAAATGTAGTCAAACTTTACTAATTCTGGGTCACTGAGAACGAAAATGATGCTTAAAATTGTTGATTGGCTCTAGTTTTCAAGTTATGCTATTGGGTCAGTATATCCGACCCTTGACTTGGGAATGGCGGAGGATAACTGAGTTATAAAGGGAAGGGATCTCAATTTAAACCAGAAATGACTAAAATACATCTTTGACTGGATCTATGAATAAATCTATGACTGGGTTTGGACAGTACTTGCTTTTTAGGCAAAACAATGAATGATGCAATCTGAAGCTGGTATTGCGTCCTACATGATATGAATTGCATCATGTTATTCCTAGAAGTCATGGATGATGCAATCATAACGAAGCTTACATCACTCTGCTGAACAAATTGCCCTATATCAGCTCTAGAAATCATACAGTGTCGTGCTCTCTTATTTGTCAGTGTTTGATTTTGCAAAGGGACACATTTCTGTTTAGCCAAAGTGAGCAGAGATGCCTCGTACTTGTGTGAACAGTGCAGATAACTTCTGCTATGTTTGTGGTGAAGTCACTTTTGCATCACAAAAGCGCAGTATAACCACTATGGTTAAGAAAGCCTATCACCTTTATTTTGGCTGCAAAATTGGAGATCAGGACAAGAGGTGGACCCCACACATATGCTGCAACACTTGTGCAACAAATCTTCGCCAGTGGTTGAACAGGAAAAGGAAATCTATGCCTTTTGCAGTGCCAATGATTTGGAGAGAGCCAACAGATCATACCAGCAATTGTTACTTCTGCATGGTGCCTCCAGTTGGGAAAGGTGTGTCAAAGAAGAAAAAGTGGACTGTGCATTATCCAAACATTCCATCAGCTATACGCCCAGTACCCCATGGAGAAGGACTGCCGGTTCCTGATGCACCAGAATCATTCTCACTTGAGTCAGACGAGGAAGAGGAAGAGGATGAAACTTCTGGTCCTGAACCATCAATGTCACAGGACCCACATTTTCTCCCATCCTCCTCCTCTGAACCACACCTCATAACACAAGGTGAACTGAATGACCTTGTGAGGGATTTGGAACTACCCAAGAGTAAGGCAGAGCTGTTGGGCTCCAGACTACAGCAGTGGAATCTCCTGGCAGGTGATGTTAGGGTTTCCATGTTCCGTGACCGTCAAAAGGATCTTGTCCCATTCTTCTTCACGGAAGGTGAGCTTGTAGCCTGCAACAACATCGATGGTGTGATGGCAGCCCTCAACATCGTTCAAGATCCAGATGAGTGGAGACTGTTCATTGATTCATCGAAGACGAGTCTTAAAGCTGTTTTACTGCATAATGGCAATGTTTTGCCATCAATTCCAGTTGGTCATGCAGTCCATATGAAGGAAACCTATGACAACATGAAACAACTTTTGAGGTGCATAAACTATGACCAACATCAATGGCAGCTTTGTGGCGATTTGAAGGTTGTTGCTCTCTTGCTTGGTCTGCAGACTGGATACACAAAGTACTGCTGTTTTCTCTGCAAATGGGATAGTCGTGCAAGAGATTCCCACTACATCAAGAAAGATTGGCCACTCCGACAGTCATTGGAGCCTGGGAGGAAAAGTGTTCAGCATCCACCACTTGTTGAATCAAGGAAGATTTTGTTACCACCCTTACACATCAAGCTGGGTCTGATGAAGAACTTTGTCAAGGCCATTGACAAAACACAAGCAGCTTTCAAGTACCTCCGTGGAAAATTTCCAAGGTTAAGTGAAGCTAAGAGAAATGAAGGTGTCTTTGTTGGTCCTCAGATTCGTGAACTTCTTCGAGATGATGCATTTGACCATGCACTGCGTGGCAAGGAAAAGACGGCATGGAAAGCCTTCCAGTTAGTGGCAATACATTTTCTCGGAAGCAACAAGGCAGACAACTACAGGTTGTTGGTGGAAAACCTCCTCAAGGCATACAAAAGCCTTGGTTGCAACATGTCACTAAAGATACATTTTTTGCACTCTCCTCTAGATTTTTTTCCACCGAACTGCGGAGCAGTGAGCGACGAGCACGGCGAGCGATTTCACCAGGACATTGCAACAATGGAGAAACGCTATCAGGGCAAATGGAGCCCATCAATGCTTGCAGACTATTGCTGGACAGTGACAAGAGATGCTCCATTTAATGAATACAAGAGACAAGCCAAGAAGCGCCGAGTAGACACTGAATAGGACTAAACTATGTACAGAATAGTTTTTTGCCTTTTGTTTCATAATAAATTTTATTTACATAACCCTTTTACTGATTTGTAAAGTGTTACATAAACAGGACAGGTGAAATATTATCATGTAAAGCAACCATAAACACATGAAAAGACCTAGGTTTACAATTTATGATTAAAACTCTACTATCTACACAATATACATAGACATAAAATGTAAAAACTTAAATATCTTAGAAACAGTAGCCAATCAGTTGTTTTAATTGTCATATTTGAATTCAGCACATCAAAATACATAATAAATAGCACATTTTATCTCTGAAGCAGACGACTTCTCAAAAATTGTAGACCAGTGATATTAATAGATTGCTGGTTTCCAGGTCAGGTGTCTGCATCCACTACACTCATGGCAGCTTTCTCAGGTGTATCTGGCTGTTTAGGGCAAGGTTTCAGCCCTTTAGGAGATACTGGTCATATATAAAGCTTTTACATTTTCCCAAGAAAGATGGCCTCATGTCGGAAGGCCTTTTTGTGAGATATTTTCTTTGTGATACAAGCAAGATTCTGGGAGGCATTTATTCACACCCAAATGAAAATGCAGAAGCTACCAATACAGTATTTTACAAAGTCAGTGGGGTTGCACAGGTGTAACTGAGGGCAGCCTTTGGTCTTATGTTTAAGTTTAGTTTAATACAGACTGACAAAAACAATAAAATAAATCTTATGGCTTAAACTCCACCCTAAAATGGCTACAGGTCTGCCCATGCTTCCCTTCTATACCTGGAATATGCAGCGTTTATGGTGTAAGATATTAAATGACAATGTCCAGTCCTATAGACTATAGATAGGTTAATTATAGCATTGCAGCTTTCACTTTGTACTTCCTGGAATAGCTCTTAATTTTTAGCATGATATTTTTCTACAGAATTAAATATATAAAATATGAAAAAACAAAGCCTGCATTCGGTTAAAATGTCTCTTAATGTTGATAACAGATCTAGTCCATGTCATTAAGTGTGTTTAAGGACTTCTACCCCTTCTGCTGTGCTGAGATTTTGCTTTTCATATTTCAATCCAAAGTAAATTTTTACACAAGTTAGAAATTTCTAAAAAACTAGGTTTATAATATGTGTATTGATGCTATATAACTGTAGGTAATTTTAATAGAGTTTATAGTATCCTATACAATATTAAAAATAGAGCACATTTGGTTTTAGAATCATAAGTTCTTGCACAGTTTTCTATATATACAGTAACTCCTTGCTTAAAGTTGTAGTTATGTTCCTGAAAAATGCTACTTTAAGCAAAACAATGTTAAGCGAATCCAATTTCCCCATAAGAATTAATGTAATTACGGGGAGGTTAGGTTCCAGGGAAATGTTTTTGGCCAGGCAAAAGATATATCTATATCTATATCTATATATATATATACACACACACACACAGTATAAATTGTGGTGGAATCAGAGGGTGGGATATTTCCCAGGGAATGCTTGGTGCTAAATGATGAACTAGCACTCGGCTGAGCCCTCAAGGGTTAATACGCTGTTGTTAATGTAGCCTCACACTCTACAAGGCAGCACAAATGGAGGGAGGAGACAGCATGGCAGTCGCTGCAAACATTCCCTGTGGAAACTGACCGTGATGATGAACCCACGCTATCCCACTGGAGCGCACCACTCCCTCCACTTTCCAAAGTGTGCGTGAGTGAGAGACGCACAATGCCCCTTTAAGTATGCTGGCCCCACTCTAAGTACACTGCCTTTTTATGTAGATCAGCAAGTTGAGACAGCAGCTGCTGCTGCTGCCAGCAAGCTCCCTCACTGTCATGTCTCCCTCCTCCCCAGCTCTGTGGAGATGGAGTACAGGGGGAGGGGGACATCCTGACATCAGCACCCCTCTTCCCCCAACTCCCTGCACAGCAAGCACGAGGCTCTCGGGAGCAGCTCCAAGGCAGAGGGCAGGAGCAGCACACAGCAGTGGGGGGAGGGACACCTGAACTGCTCGGCAGCTGCCACACAGGAAATTAGGGGAGCTGATGGGGGGGCTGCCAGCCCACCTTGGTTCCCAGCCCCCATCACTAGCTCCAACAGGCTGCTCTTCCTGCAAGCAGTGGACAAAGCAGGTGGCTACCAAACAACGTTATAAGGGAACATTGCTCAACTTTAAATGAGCATGTTCTCTAATAGATCAGCGATGTAACAACAAAATGACATTGACCGGGACAATGTTAAGTGTGGAGTTACTGTATTATACTTCTCTGAGCTCTATACAAGGTTTCAGTATGTTCATGTTCACAATTTCTGGAAAAAAATCCAGCCTTCTTTGTGTTATGGCCCAGACTCTGTGTCAAATTCTGCTCAGTGCAGAGAAGGCAGAGGGCAGTCAGAAAGCCAGTTACAACCATCTGCTAATTATAGTCAAGCTATTTTGGTCCCAGTCCCAATCCCAGCTAATCTGCTCTAGTTTATGCCAGCTGGCTATGGTTCCCAAAGGACCATACCTCTGTTAAAACCAGTAGAGCACAGGTGCTATCTGTCTCATCCTCAACATCCAAATCAGGTGGAGTGAAGTGGGGGAGGGCAGTTGGCATAGGATTTGGTTACACTGCTTTACACCAGCTGCAAGCTCTCCTATGCTGACGAAATCTCAACAGGCCTGTTAGGGCCAGATTCCACCACTTTGTGCCATAGTTGAACATTTAACTAAGTAATTTTGATATGAAATAACCCTGTTCATAATCATTTACTTCCTTATCTGTTATTTGTACTATTGTAGAGGTTTTGTTATATTTGACATAGTTTATGAG
The DNA here is from genome assembly GCF_002925995.2 of Terrapene triunguis. Classification (NCBI taxonomy): domain Eukaryota; kingdom Metazoa; phylum Chordata; order Testudines; family Emydidae; genus Terrapene; species Terrapene triunguis. The sequence goes on from NW_020693705.1 coordinate 5,052, forward strand.
CAGTACAAGTTTCATATACTATAACCTTGTGTGACAGGTTTGCTCTACTCACTGCTGGAGGGCACCACCTGCTGGTGGTTCTGGGGATTAGCTTAGTCAGGTCAACACCCCTTCCAGCAGGTATATCCCATCAGTTTCTCCTCTGCAGCCTCTCTCTTGCTCTCAGGAACCACAGCCGTCCCCTTTGTAACTCAGCTCTCTGGCCAAGTCACTCAGCATTCCCCCCTTCCTGGGTACAGTCCTTCAAATTCTGTCACTCCCACAGTGACCCCAATGGTCTTCCAGTTCACTGCCCCAGTGGTGGGTAGGGGAACCCAGGCCCACCCTCTACTCTGGGTTCCAGCCCAGGGACCCTACAACATGCAGCCAAGGTCTGCTCAGTCCCCAACCTCACTGCTTACTCCCTGGGTTGCTTCCTACCCCAGCACTCCCCAACTCTCTGAGGTTTGCCAACCACTCTACTCCCTCCTCCCAGGGAACAACCATTGGCTACTTCCTCTATAGCTGCCAAACACACCTCCCTTCTCCCAGGGTGTGACTATACACCACCTTCCTGCAGCCCCTTCTGCTTCCAATGTCCTATCTTTTGTAGAAGCCCCACCTGTCCTTCACACATGAGCTTCTCTCTAATTAGTTGCCTAAAGCTCTCCCCTGTTTGCAGCCTAATTAGCTGATTGGGCCCACCTGGCCCAACTCAGCTCTTGCAGGGCCAGTGTGGGGAGCACACCCCATCACACATTGCTATGAAACTCAGTTTGTGATCAATTTGAAGGCCGTATTCAAGCAACACTCCCACTAACTTTAGTAGGAGTTGTGTTTGAATGAGGACTGGGGCATCCATTACCTGAAAATTTAATCATGACTGCAGCCAATAAACCTATTTCATCACCAGGGTTACAAAACTAACAGGGCTCACATTGGGTTGGTACATGTCAGCATGGGTATATCTCCAGTTGGAGCTGGGGGTGCGATTCTCCGCTGTGGAAACATACCCACATCAGTGGTGATTGAGTTAGCATATTAAAAATAGAGTGTAGCCATGGCAGCAGGGCTGGCAGGATTGGCTAGCCACTCTAATTATGTACCCACCCAATGTATCATAGGCACATAATTAGGGCGGCTAGCCCATCCACCTCTCATGCTGCCATGGCAACACTATTTTTAGCTCAGAGCTAGCGCAGGTATGTGTCCTTGACTTGGAAATCACATCTCTAGCTCCAAGTGCAGACATACCCTATTGCATACCGACATCTCTACCGAGGTGACACTTGTGCTACAAAATCTGAGCTTTCATATATTTTTTTAAAAAGTGCATTTTCAGCATTTGTGATTGTAAATAAAGCCTTGGAAATGTGAACTGAGTGTAATTGAAACAATGACATCTGCCTGAGTTTGCACAGAGTTTTCAACAATAACTATGAAGTCTAAACTGCCCCATTCGTCTCAGTGAGATGCAGTGGCAGAAGTTGCAGTAGGTGCAGTAGGTGCAGTCAGCCTCCTCCTCGCCCCACTGAGGGGGCACCAACCAACCGCAGCAGTACCCTCCTCCCCAGCACCACAATCCTAATCCCAGCCCGGTGTGGAGGGAAGGCCTGGGAGAAGAGGGGTTGGGCTGGAGACTGAGCCCAGCTTTGACCCACCCCATAGCAACAGCTCCTGTCCCCCGAGACTGGGGTTGGGCTGGGGCTGGCTCCGACTCCCTGCTCCATGCATTGCGACCTGGCACATGGAGTCACAGTGCCATTCAGGTTTGAAAGTGTTGAAGTTTATTGGTAAATCGAATAAAAGCGAATATAAAAATGTAATAAAATAATATCTAGAGTAAAGGGTAGGCCACAGCCTATCTTGGTAGGTTAAACCTTAGAGTTACAGTCCTGGTAAATTGAAGACTACTGTCGTCGCATTCTATGTGTCTGTCCCTCCAGCTATCATTGGCTCTGCCTTTATCTCACCATCCCAGTGCCTGAAGTCATAATTGCCAGTCAGAGTCTATTCCAATCTCCTCCTCTAAGGGTCAGTCACTTATACTCTCAGTTCCTTTGAAGTTTAGGTCTGAATGCTATTACCTGCTGACTGCTAATCCAGCATAGATGAAACCAACATACCCTCCCCAGTATATGCACTGTACCAATTTTATTTAGTAATGAAGAGGGTTCGCTTTCATGAGCAAAGAGTTTTTTCCATCTCCTGTTACTTAGTATACATCACTTCCAAGTAACTCCAGGAACTTTTTACATATCACATATTTATAATAACTGATTATGCCAAACTCTTGTACAGTGCGTGTATACAGCTGTAGCAGCACAGTGGTGAGTTAGTTCAGTGTAAGAAAACTCATTGATGAGTAAGGTTACAATTTAGTCATGGATATTTTTAGTAAAAGTCATGGACAGTGACCTGTCCATGACTTGTACCAAAAATACCCCTAACTAAATGTTAGGTGCTGGGGATGAGGGGGCGTTCCAGCAGATGCTGCTACTCCAGGCAGGGCCCTGCTGCCTCTGCTGCTCCGGGCAGGGGCGGCCAGTGGCCCTGCCAGTGCCACTGCTCCTCTGGGCGGGGGGCAGCCGGGACCATCTGCCTGGGGGCGCCCGGGGAGTGCCCAGTGTGGCTGGCCCTGGGGCCGCCCCAGCTGCTCGGGCAGCCCTGGGGTCAGCCGCACCAGCCGCTGCAGCTGCGGAAATCACAGAGGTTCTGGAGTCACGGAATCCATGATTTCCATGACCTCTGTGAAAGACTCGTAGCCTTAATGATGATTATTACAATGGTTAGAAACCCAGGAAAGCAGAAGCCCCTACATTCCCTCCTCCCCATGAGTCCTGTACCCACCCACTCCCAGTAGCCTCTGCCCTCAAAGGAAACCCCCTACTGTCCCTTCCTAGGAGCCTCTGCCTGCCCCCACTCTGCTCCTTACCCCTCTTGGCTGGCTCAAGGCTTCCTTGGAGGAAGGAATTTTAGTATCTTCCCCTCCGTGCCCCATATCCAGCCCTTCTCCCTCGCCCCAGGATCCCCGAAAGGGAATTGCATCACAACCTGGAGCGCCACCCCTACCACAGCAGCACCACAAGGCCCCCCTTTTGCTGCCCTATCCCGTCCCCTTCACTGCAGCTCCCTACCTGGCTGACAAGGAGAACAGACTAGCTTTCCCCCTCCACCCTACCTAAATCCATTCCACTCCGTGCTGGCTTGAGGCTTCCCGCTGGTCCCCATTGCCAAGAGGAGGAGTTGTGGATTTTGGCAGGCGGACCTGAGTGCCAGCTGCACTCCCAGCCATGTGAGATGCATGCATGGTAGTGCACATCCAGACCTGATTTCTGTGGGTGCAGTTCAACCCATGGACCCCAGCTGGAGCCAGTGTTGGTGAGATGTTAACTCAGATGTCCAGAGATGGTACTAAAATGTCAATATTATGAATTATTTCACTGCTCAACAAAGAAAAGAGAGGGACAAACACAATCTATTGTGAGTGACATTTTACTGTCATTGCTGGGTGGGCGTCAACAGAATCCAGTAGGACAACTGAATCCTACTAAGGAGAAGCCCAGCCAGAGGAGCCCAACAGAGCCCAGGGGTGTATTTGAATTGCACGGAGCGGGAGTTAAGACTGCAGCGCCTGGGAGGGCGTGTGAGATCATAATTTGAATATCTGCACTATCTACCGAGAGTGATTTCTCATTTGGCATCTCCAGTGGGTGGAGTTTATTTTGTGGGAGGACCTGAGAGTAGCACTGCCTGTTTTTTCCTCCCAGTTCAATCCCTGAATATCAGTTAAAGAAATGTGGCTGATCAGAATAAAAGAATTAAGAGAAAAACAGCAATTTACTGCCTGTCTAAAATTAATACCTAAACTATTGCAGGCAAGATGTTCCAAATGCGATGAAGTTTTTTCACTTTAAAACCTGAACAGTACTTCACATTTCTGCTCTTGAATTATCAAATACAGGTATCTGATTGTTTTACTAACTACAGATGGGGTGTGTGTTTGTTTTGAGACTTGAGGGGGGGTTGCATTACTTATGAAAGGAAAATATCTCTCTCCTCATTTTACATGTATTAGTAACTATTTTTAATTCATCTTAAATTATCTAAAAATGATCTTGTAAGATAAAAATCAGTAAGCTAACAAAAGATTGCTCTTTTCAGTCTGGTCTCCACTGTCCTATCTCAGATGTTCACATCAATAGAAAAGAAGTAGAAAGGATCAGTCGAGAATGTAGAAACGAAAGTTTCTGGTACAGAGGTAGGTAACTCATGTTAATTCTTATCCCAGTGAGAATCAGCACCTGATGTATTTTTAGCTGAACTACTGCTTTAAATTCTACTGCACAACTTGCCAGTTACTTTAACACTTACATTTATTTGAGAGAAGATTGTTATTAGGGCCTAATTCTGTCATCCTTACTTATGTTAAGTAGTACTTACTATGAAATCAATGGGACTACTTACATAATAAGGTACACTTAATGTAAGTAAAAGTGGCAGAATTGTACCCTTAATTGTCAATAGTTAACTATTATTATTAGCTGACGTCACTATTTTTGAAATCTATTATTACTCTCACCCAAGAGACGCTTTTCATTTTCTTTCACATATATGATCTTGATTTTGAATTTTTTCAAGAAATAACAAGATTTCTATTTAGTTTCAACAACAAAAAGAAAACTCATTGCAGAGTGAGCATAAAGCTGGCCAGATGGCAACTCTAAATGTGGACATTCTGAAAGGAAAAGATTTGAAAAGCTTCTAATCAAATTTAATCAAATTTCTATCAAGGTCAGATACATTTTAGTTTTGCTGTCTTGAGGGGATATACTACTATGGTCATGCAAGCTTTTGTTATTATTTATATTTCAGTAGCACGAAAAGGTCACAACCAGGTTGGGCTCCATTGTGCTAGGTGCTGTACAAACATAATAAATGACTGTCATTGCCCCAAAGAGCTTACAGTCTAAGAGCAAGTGTAATAGGTGAATGAGACAAGCAAGCTGGGGTGGAGAAGATAGGATAATAAATACAAAAAAGATGCACATAATTCTCAGCCAGTCAGCAGTAGTGAGCAAAGTGCTGAATTTTTTTGTTTGTTTGTTTTTTTCAGGTCTTCCCTTGTCGCTAGGAAGCATGCTCATCACTCAAGGGCTAATTTACAATGGTAAATGGAAGATATACGTGTATCATTTTATTTATATTAGAAATGAACCCAAGTCATATTGATCAGGAATCAGCACTAAATCAGAATTTCCCCAGAGCTTGCTGCTTTTCATATTTGAATGTTCTTCCCACTCAGTGCCATCACTGTTATAATGATTTGATAATTAACTATGCATTGCCACATCTCATTCTGTATGCAGTAAAAGCTGTATTATCTGGCACTTTATCAACTGGAAAGCTCTATTATCTGGCATTTCTGATCTCTCCCAATAAAATCTTCAGTCTAGTAACCGGGACTAGTATACTGCCCAGGAGGTTATGCAATTGCACATTCTGCACTCTACTTTTATGCAAAAGAAGCAGAAGACAAGTAAGCAAGCTGATATCAGGAATTTATTAAAAAAAGCAACTTCCAGGGTGTGTCATAGTGTCATTACAGATTCAGCCCAATCTATTACACTGTCTATATCTACAATGATAATTGATGTTGATAATGATGACCCTGAGGCACTGCAAGAGCCTGAAGTGTCTTGTGAATCATCAAAGAAAGATTAACTTATGTTCAATATAGTTTTAGTGGTAAGTGTATTTTTAGTGATCTGGGTGTACATCAGGTGCTGCCCATAGTGATATTTAGTGTCAAAAGATAAAGTTTTCTATACAGTAGGTTACCTGTATACACCTAAGTGCTTCAAGAAACCAACCACTCTGCAGTGCAGTACTACTACTGCATTGGTGAATACCTGTATACTGTACTACTGTATTTTGTCTTTTATT
>NW_020693706.1:0-4244 GCF_002925995.2 Terrapene triunguis
CTGTTGGCATAGGTACTCCACCTCCCCGAGAAGCAGTAGCTATGCTGATGGGAGAAGCCCTCCCATCAACATATACCGACGTAACTCCAGGTGTAGACAGCACTCCCTGCATTGCTCAGAGGTGTGGATTTTCCACACCCTTGAGAGCCATATTTTTACTGACACAAGTTGCTAGTGTAGACCAAGCTTCAGATGCAGCATCTGCTTTACTCTTTTTTGGCCCGCTGAATAGTTAAGATCCTATGAGTCTGTATCCACTTAGTTTCAGAGTAGCAGCCGTGTTAGTCTGTATCCGCAAAAAGAACAGGAGTACTTGTGGCACCTTAGAGACTAACAAATTTATTAGAGCGTAAGCTTTCGTGGGCTACAACCCACTTCTTAGTGTTTCCCGCTGCTTCCCGAAGCCGATGCTTCATATTATGAAGGATTTGCTCATTTATTCATTTGAGATTAATGTGCTACAGAAATTCCTTCCACTCCTTTGTGTTAAATATAGCATGTTGACAGGGCCATCCTGGTGGGAGGGGGATGGGGAAAGGGGCAGTTTGCCTCAGGCCCCCATTTGAGAGGGTCCCCAAAGCAAATGTCATTGTGACCTGGCATGGGGGTAGAATTGCCACTCATTTTTGGCTGGCATCCCCTCTGTGTTAACAGAGTGGTAGTGTGCCAAATGTGAGGGAATCTCGTTACATCCTAGTATGTGGGGTGACGGTGGGAAATTTGAATAGTCTTTCAAGCTAGCATGCAGGGTTGAAGTGGCACTCAGCTTTGGCCTGGACGCTCCTATGATGGAGAAGTAATCAGGTCAAACCCGGCAGCCCAGGTCTCAATGCCTGGAGCAGGGAACCAGACTCAGCTCCTTGGGCCAGGAGCCACTGCTGTTCTCATAGACTCATAGACTTTAAGGTCAGAAGGGACCATTATGGTCATCTAGTCTGACCTCCCGCATGATGCAGGCCACAAAAGCTGACCCACCCACTTTCCCTTAACTCAGCTGTTGAAGTCTCCAGATCGCGATTTAAAGACTTCAAGTCGCAAAGAATCTTCCAGCTTGTGACCCCTGCCCCATGCTGCGAAGGAAGGCGAAAAACCTCCAGGGCCTCTGCCAATCTACCCTGGAGGAAAATTCCTTCCCGACCCCAAATATGGTGATCAGTAGAACCCCGAGCATACAGGCAAGATTCTCCAGCCGGACCCTCATTTTACCAGCGATGGCACGTTATTGCCTAATTGACTAAAATCACGTTATCCCATCAAACCATTCCCTCCATAAACTTATCTAGCCTAATCTTGAAGCCAGAGAGGTCTTTCACTCCCACTGTTTCCCTTGGAAGGCTGTTCCAAAATTTCACCCCTCTGATGGTTAGAAACCTTCGTCTAATTTCAAGCCTAAACTTCCCCACAGCCAGTTTATATCCATTTGTTCTCGTGTCCACATTAGTACTGAGCTGAAATAATTCCTCTCCCTCCCTGGTATTTATCCCTCTGATATATTTAAAGAGAGCAATCATATCCCCCCTCAGCCTTCTTTTGGTTAGGCTAAACAAACCGAGCTCCTCGAGTCTCCTTTCATATGAAAGGTTTTCCATTCCTCGGATCATCCTAGTGGCCCTTCTCTGTACCCGTTCCAGTTTGAGTTCATCCTTTTTAAACATAGGAGACCAGAACTGCACACAGTACTCCAAATGAGGTCTCACCAGTGCCTTGTATAAGGGAAGCAGCACCTCCTTGTCCCTACTAGAAATACCTCGCCTAATGCATCCCAAGATCGCATTAGCTTTTTTCACGGCCACGTCACATTGCCGACTCATAGTCATCCTGCGGTCAACCAGGACTCCGAGGTCCTTCTCCTCCTCCGTTACTTCAAACCGATGCGTCCCCAGCTTATAACTAAAATTCTTGTTAGTCATCCCTAAATGCATCACCTTACACTTCTCACTATTAAATTTCATCCTATTACTATTACTCCAATTTACAAGGTCATCCAAGTCTCCCTGCAGGATATCCCGATCCTTCTCCGAATTGGCAATACCTCCCAACTTTGTGTCATCCGCAAACTTTATCAGCCCACTCCTACATTTGGTTCCGAGGTCAGTAATAAATAGATTAAATAAAATCAGACCCAAAACCGAACCTTGAGGAACCCCACTGGTGACCTCCCTCCAACCTGACAGTTCACCTTTCAGTACTACCCGCTGCAGTCTCCCCTTTAACCAGTTCTTTATCCACCTCTGGATTTTCATATCGATCCCCATCTTTTCCAATTTAACCAGTAATTCCTCATGCGGTACCGTATCAAACGCTTTACTAAAATCGAGGTATATTAGATCCACCGCATTTCCTTTATCTAGAAAGTCTGTTACTTTCTCAAAGAAGGAGATCAGGTTGGTTTGGCACGATCTGCCTTTCGTAAACCCATGTTGTAATTTGTCCCAATTGCCATTCACCTCAAGGTCCTTAACTACTTTCTCCTTCAAAATTTTTTCCAAGACCTTACATACTACAGAAGTTAAACTAACAGGCCTGTAGTTACCCGGGTCACTTTTTTTCCCCTTCTTGAAAATAGGAACCACATTAGCTATTCTCCAGTCCAACGGTACCAGTCCCGTGGGTTTTTAGTGTCAGGAATCAGGGTCTGCAGCAGAGCCATCTGTGGGCAACCTAACAAGTACAGCTGGCATGTAGTAGGCAGCCTGATGGGTGACTGTGACAGGTTCCCCCCAGGGTGCCACCTGGAACTGGGGTATCATTGAGTCCTCTGACTCACCAGCCTGGGTTTCCTCTCACACTGTGTTACTGTGACAAGCTGCAGACGGCTCCGTCCTATACTCCCACCAGCATTCACACAGGCAGGGACACACCCAGCTGCAGTTGCATGCAGACTCTGGCCAGCCACTGCATGAACCAACAATAGAGAGGCTACAGACAAAATACCTGCCAGCTTCCCAGCCTAAGACCCAAGAGCTGTACCATCCTGCCCTGGTCAAAACCCCAACCAATATGAATGTATTACTCAGTTCGTCCTCCCTCAATGTGGAGAGGAGTATGCAACAGCCTTTGCTCACAGAGCTTTTTCCCCAGATACACCTCTACCCCGATATAACGCTGTCCTCGGGAGCCAAAAAATCTTACCGCGTTGTAAGTGAAACGGCATTATATCGAACTTGCTTTGATTCACCAGAGTGCACAGTCTCCCTCCCCCCCTCCCCCCCCCAGAGCACCGCTTTACCACGTTATATCCAAATTTGTGTTATATCGGGTCACGTTATATCGGGGTAGAGGTGTACTTCACTTAAAGGCACACTGGTTTAGATACACTTGTTTTTTGCTTTATTAACTACAAAAGATAGATTTTGAGTGATAAGTGATAGCAAACAGATCAAAGCAAATTACCTAGCAAATAAGCAAAATGCAAACTAAGCCTAACATACTAGATAGATTGGATATGAATTAGTAATTTCTCACCCTGACCGATGATCCAAGCAGTCCACCAGGTTTCCATACACAGGCTAGAAATCCTTTTAGCCTGGGACCAGCACTCCCCCCCCCACCAGTTCAGTCTTTGTTCCTTAGGCGTTTCCACGAGTTCTCTTGTCTGGGGAGTGAGGTCACTAGATGATGTCACACCCCACCTTATATAGCTTTAACATATGGTGGAAACTCTTTGTTCCAAAAACAGTTCCCAGCCCAGTTTGTGGAAAAATACAGGTACCCAAAATGGAGTTCAGTATCATGTGGTCTGGTCACATGCCCTTGCTGAGTCATAGCAGCCATTACTTACAGGCTGGCTGAAATGTTTATAGGAAGCCTAAGCTCTTCTATAGTTCATGGTCTTTGCTGATGGGCCATCAACACTGTCTAGCTTCTTCATTGTTGTACCTGAAAGGCTACCTGTGGGTGTTACTCAGAGTAAGCACATTTGAAATACAGATACATGGTCAATATTGATAACGTCAGATACAAAAATGATACATGCACACAAATAGGATAATCATATTCAGCAAATCATAACTTTTCCAATGACGCCTTACTTTGTACAAAAATTGTGTCATAATCTTACACCCATGATGAATATGGGATGTAGTGTCACAGTGACACCATCTGATTGGTGGGAATAGTCATCAGACCAGCTCTTAAGTCCATCCTCAGCAGTTTAGTGACTGCTCAAAGGATTCGCCTACAGCTGCAATAGCTCTGCACCTGCTTGTTCCCAGTCTTGCTTCTGCCTTGTTCCAATGCTGCTC
>NW_020693707.1:0-11010 GCF_002925995.2 Terrapene triunguis
CTGAGTGATTAGAGAGGTTGAAGTGTTCTCCCACTGGCTTTTGAATGTTATGATTCCTGATGTCAGATTTGTGTCCATTTATTCTTTTGCATAGAGACTGTCCAGTTTGGCCAATGTACATGGCAGAGGGGCATTGCTGGCACATGATGGCATATATCACGTTGTCATGATGATGAGGTGCTGTCGTCATCATGAATAAGTTGGAATATGAACAAGAGGCTGCTAGGCAGCTCTCTAACTCCACATTCTACAAGCAATTATCCTCTGATCCCACTGATGATTACCAAAAGAAACTACACCATCTGCTCAAGAAACTCCCGGAGGAAGCACAGGAACAGATCTGTACAGACACATGCCTAGAACCCCGACCAGGTGTATTCTATTTGCTACCCAAGATCCATAAACCTGGAAATCCTGGACGCCCCATCATCTCAAGCATTGGCACCTTAACAGCAGGCTTGTCTGGCTATGTGGACTCTCTGCAGGTTTGGCCGATCGCTGCTCCCACTGGCCGCGGTTCATTGTCCCAGGCCAATGGAGGCGGCGGGAAGCGGCGGCCAGCACATCCCTTGGCCCACGCTGCTTCCCGCTGCCCCCATTGGCCTGGTATGGTGAACCGCGGCCAGTGGGAGCCGTGATCGGCCGAACCTGCAGATGCGGCAGGTAAACAAAACGGCCCGGCCCGCCAGGGTGCTTACGAGCCGCGTGCCAAAGGTTGCCGACCCCTGATTTAGATAATGGCAGAGAGACTACACTTATAAAGTTTGTGGACAATATCAAGCTGGGAGAGGTTGCAAGTGCTTTGGAGGATAGGATTAAAATTCAAAATGAGCTGGACAAACTGGAGAAATGGTCTGAAGCAAATAGGATGAAATTCAATAACGACAAATGCAAAGTACTCCATTTAGGAAGGAACTATCATTTGCACATGTACAAAATGGGAAATGACTGCCTTGGAAGGAGTATTGCGGAAAGGGATCTGGGGGTTATAGTGGACCACAAGCTAAATATGAGTCAACATTGTAACACTATTGCAAAAAAAGAGAACATCCTTCTGGGATGTATTAACAGGAGTGTTGTAAGTAAGACACAAGAAATAATTCTTCCGCTCTACTGGAGTACTGTGTCCAGTTCTGGGCGCCACATTTCAGGAAGGATGTGGACAAATTGGAGCAAGTCCAGAGAAAAGCAACAAAAATTATTAAAAGTCTAGAAAACATGACCTATGAGGAAAGATTGAAAAAATTGGGTTTGTTTAGTCTGGAAAAGAGAAGACTGAGAGGGGACATGATAACAGTTTTCAAGTATATAAAAGGTTGTTACAAGGAGGAGGAAGAAAAATTGTTTTTCTTAACCTCTGAGGATAGGACAAGAAGGATAGGACAGAAACAATGAGCTTAAATTGCAGCAAGGGCGGTTTAGGTTGGACGTTAAGAAAAGCTTCCTAACTGTCAGGGTGGTTAAGCACTGGAATAAATTGCCTAGGGAGGTTTTGGAATCTCCATCACTGGAGATTTTTAAGAGCAGGTTAGACAAACACCTGTCAGGAATGGTCTAGATAATACTTAGTCCTGCTGTGAGTGCAGGGGACTGGACTAGATGACCTCTCGAGGTCCCTTCCAGTTCTATGATTCTATGAAATCAATGTTTGTGTTATTCGACCAGCTCTGTTGCAGAATACTGTTTTCTCATAAGTCATATTGTTTAAATCTAAAAGAAATATAGAAGGAATCCTGTCAAAATATACATGATGTGAAAAAGGGCTGAGAATGTTACTGCTGGATCCTTAACTTTTGCATGTTCTGACTTTGAGATTTAAATTTTGCAGTAATAATGTTGCATTAACACAGTCTTTTGAATTTAATTAATTAGTTAAGCAACCATTGTATACCTGAACTGGTCTGCAGGCATAAATCAGGAATTATTTTGGAGCTGGAAAATAGTGTTTCTTTGTAAATCATGAACCACTATCTGGGTGGAATCTACACTTGGGAGCAGTTGGCAATTATGAACCATTTGTTAACTGAGGATGCATTGGGATATAGCTGTGAGAGGAGTGGTGGGAAAAGGGAGGATCTCATTTTGTAAATGTTTTTAAAACTCCCCACTCCTTTTTTTAGCTGACTTGTTATACGTCTTCAGTCCAAAACTTCTGAAAAATCAATTGGGCAAACATAAAATTATTGCACTACTGGGCAGCAGAGAGAAACAGTTTTCCATGGAATCCCAAGGCGGGGGGGAGGAAATCCTACAGCAGTGGCAAATTTCACATCTATGTTGGAATAATATTGTGCATGAGAACTTGTTAATCTATAGATTCATAGATTCATAGATTCTAGGACTGGAAGGGACCTCGAGAGGTCATCGAGTCCAGTCCCCTGCCCGCATGGCAGGACCAAATACTGTCTAGACCATCCCTGATAGACATTTATCTAACCTACTCTTAAATATCTCCAGAGATGGAGATTCCACAACCTCCCTAGGCAATTTATTCCAGTGTTTAACCACCCTGACAGGAACTTTTTCCTAATGTCCAACCTAGACCTCCCTTGCTGCAGTTTAAGCCCATTGCTTCTTGTTCTATCCTTAGAGGCTAAGGTGAACAAGTTTTCTCCCTCCTCCTTATGACACCCTTTTAGATACCTGAAAACTGCTATCATGTCCCCTCTCAGTCTTCTCTTTTCCAAACTAAACAAACCCAGTTCTTTCAGCCTTCCTTCATAGGTCATGTTCTCAAGACCTTTAATCATTCTTGTTGCTCTTCTCTGGACTCTTTCCAATTTCTCCACATCTTTCTTGAAATGCGGTGCCCAAAACTGGACACAATACTCCAGCTGAGGCCTAACCAGAGCAGAGTAGAGCGGAAGAATGACTTCTCGTGTCTTGCTCACAACACACCTGTTAATACATCTAATTGGAAGTCTGTCAGTGATTGGCACATTAGAAATGCTAAATATCCCTATGGATTAGTTTGGAAACGAACACCACATATGTAGGGAGTGAAACCATTTTTTTCTCTGGATTTGAAGTGGTAAGTATGGAAAGCAGAAAACAAGTCCTGGCAAGAGGTTCATTGATTGTCTCTATCTTTCCAGCTAAGGTTAACGGCAACACCCTCTCTAATGGTTTTCAAGAGATTGCCATAATACTCATATGTACTGTAATTGATCTGGATAACCTATAGCTGTACTCCCCAAGTGCTTACATTAGAACTTCTCTTTATTGTAGTTAAGATCAATCTAATGTCCATTAGCAGTTTCCCCTGAAATAAATTGGCTTCTGTTTGGATTCAACAGGGCTAATTTACCCATCAGTTAATCCACTGATGTAACTTTCCTCACACCAGTGAATTTATAGCAGGGATGAATTTGGCCACTTAACTTTTACAGCCTGAGTATAGTCCAAATTATTAATTAAAGTAAATAGTCTAGACAGAAAAAGTTTTGTGTTTGAGACATAAAAGATGTAGCATTTGGAAAGTAGATCAAATTGAGATAGGATCGCACTATGGTTTACAGAAATGGGGGTAGGAGCAGGAGAGAAGCAACACTAAGACCTCAAGTCAGCAAAGTACACCTCTACCCCGATATAATGCTGTCCTAGGGAGCCAAAAAAATCTTACTGTGTTATAGGTGAAACTGCGTTATATCGAACTTGCTTTGATCCGCCGGAGCACGCAGACCCGCCCCCCCGGAGCGCTGCTTTACCGTGTTATATCCGAATTTGCGTTATATCGGGGTAGAGGTGTACTTAGTCACCTTGTGACCATGGTCGCTGGAGGGGCTATATGAGAATACTCAATCAGGGCAAACTGCAAAGAAGGGGCAGACAATCCCCAAAACTGGTGGTTTATTCTATAATTAGACTCACCAAGCCAATAACAAAAAAGCTTCTGTAATACCTTACTGATTATCAAGAAGCTAAACTACAGTTCCCTTTAAGCAATCCAGCCTTTGGCTCCCACTCAGAGAGCCAAGTATAGCGAGGGTTATTTAAAACCTTCTTCACCATATATAAACTTCTACCAATCCCAAGGGATCAGACACATTACCCACCAGGTCAATTAATATTTCAGATCTCACCCAAATACATGCTTACAGCCAATTCTTATTTTCTAAATCTAAGATTCATTTAAAAAGAAAAGAGTTACTGTGGTTAAAAGATCATTATATATATACAGATATGAGCAAAGTTCTTGGGTCAGTTTCATTACCGAGACGGTGAAGTTGCTGATTTGTAAAAGTCCTTCCAGAATTGGTTAAATGGGTTATAGTCCAATAGGCAGTCCATGTGCACAGTTTGTTCAAATTCTTCCATGAAAAAGTGCAGGGATAACCAGAGAAGACCTCAGTCTTGTGGCTTGAACTTCCCCTGACAAAGTTTAAGCTGATCTGAGATAAAACAGGACCAGGCCTGAAACTTCCTTTATAGTTCTCTAGCAGGCTGATAACATCTTAACAGCAGACGTCACAGCAGGGGCCTTCCTGGATGAAGAATAGGCAGCGTATATTGTTGCTTTGAAGCTAAACTTCTATTTTCTATGTATACACCTGTAAACTAGTAGTATTCATTAACATAAGGCAATTAGCCATTCAGACTATCAAGGCATTCCATTATGGCACAGACAATTTAAACTAAGACAATGTAAGTAATATTATTTCCTGCAATATCTTACATCTTTGATCTTAAGGTTAATTGAACCATCCATACGCATAATATAATGTAATTAAGACACGAATGGGAATTAGCATCCACAAGCTAATCCGGTTACATTGGTAATTTCTAACAAGATATAGGTAAATGCAGACAAATACAATTAGTATCTATTCTTAATCCTCTAACAATACATGGCTTTCCTAACTGTCTACAGGAATGGCCCTGTTTACCCTGGACGGGGAGCTGCTGAGCTGCTACCTCTACCTCAGCGCCATGGAGCGCAACGAGCTACCATTTCAATACATCCTTACAGGTTGTTTGTGGGTCACACAGCCTGGTGGTTGTTTAACCCTTGCTGGCTCAGCACCACACACCGGCTTAACTTTAAGCACATGCGTAGTCTTACTGATCATAGAGTATCAGGGTTGGAAGGGACCTCAGGAGGTCATCTTGTCCAACCCCCTGCTCAAAGCAGGACCAATCCCCAGACAGATTTTTGCCCCAGATCCCTAAATGGCCCCCTCAGGGATTGAACTCACAACCCTGGTTTGAGCAGGCCAATGCTCAAACCACTGAGCTATCCCTCCTCCCCTTAGTCAATTAGAGTATGCATAAGGTTAAAGTTAAGCACGGTCTTCGTTAATAGAGGCTTAAATCGGTTGCTCCCTTCTATACTTCATCAAGGCTAAAGAAAGTTTGGAGGGATAAAGTTGTCTGAGGCAGCCTTAGTTTTTGCTGTGCACTCTGAAAATCTGATTCACCATTGCTCTGCACTTTGCATAGACATGCACACAAGTGCAAAAGTGGGAGAAAAATGCTACTAGTCTGATTTGATAGAATTTTACACTCACTTTGGACAGGACAAGAAGCAAGGTTACAAAGTAGCCGCCTTGTTAGTCTGTATCCGCAAAAAGAACAGGAGTACTTGTGGCACCTTAGGCCTGGTCTACACTACGACTTTAATTCGGATTTAGCAGCGTTAAATTGAATTAACCCTGCACCCGTCCACACAACGGAGCCATTTATTTTGAAATAAAGGGCTCTTAAAATCGATTTCTTTACTCCACCCCGACGAGCGGAGTAGCGCCAAAATCGATTTTGTCATTTCGAATTAGGGGTAGTGTGGCCGCAATTCGATGGTATTGGCCTCCGGGAGCTATCCCACAGTGCACCATTGTGACCACTCTGGACAGCAATCTGAACTCGGATGCACTGGCCAGGTAGACAGGAAAAGCCCCGCGAACATTTGAATTTCATTTCCTGTTTGCCCAGCGTGGAGAGCACAGGTGACCACAGATAGCTCATCAGCACAGGTAACCATGCAGGCCGATAATCGAAAAAGAGCACCAGCATGGACCGTACGGGAGGTACTGGATCTGATTGCTATATGGGGAGAGGATTCAGTGCTAGCAGAACTTCGTTCAAAGAGACGAAATGCCAAAACTTTTGAAAAAATCTCCAAGGGCATGATGGAGAGAGGCCACAATAGGGACTCAGATCAGTGCCGCGTGAAAGTCAAGGAGCTCAGACAAGCCTATCAAAAAACAAAGGAGGCAAACGGTCGCTCCGGGTCAGAGCTGCGGACATGCCGCTTCTACGCCGAGCTGCATGCAATTCTGGGGGGGGCCGTCACCACTACCCCACCTCTGACCGTGGATTCCCAGGCGGGGATAATCTCATCAGGTACACCTGAGGATTCTGTGGACGGGGAAGAGGAGGAGGAGGAGGAGGACGATAACGAGCTCGCAGAGAGCACCCAGCACTCCATTCTCCCCAACAGCCAGGATCTTTTTCTCAGCCTGACTGAAGTACCCTCCCAACCCTCCCAAGCCAGTATCCAAGACCACGACCCCATGGAAGGGACCTCAGGTGAGTTTACCTTTTAAAATATAAAACTTGTTTTAAAAGCAAGGGGTTTTAATGATTACTTTGCCCTGAGGACTTGGGATGCATTCGCAGCCAGTACAGCTACTGGAAAAGTCTGTTAACGTGTCTGGGGATGGAGTGTAAATCCTCCAGGGACATCTCCATGAAGCTCTCCTGGAGGTACTCCAAAAGCCTTGCCACAAGGTTTCTGGGCAGTGCAGCCTTATTCCGTCCTCCATGGTAGGACACTTGACCGCGCCATGCTTGCAGCAAGTAATCTGGTATCATTGCATGACAAAGCCTGGCAGCGTATGGTCCCGGTGTTTGCTGGCATTCAAGCAACATCCGTTCTTTATCTTGCTGTGTAATCCTCAGGAGAGTGATATCGCTCATGGTAACCTGGTTGAAATACGGGAATTTAATTAAGGGGACAGAAGTGGCCGTTCCTACTGGGCTGTTTGCCTGTGGCTGAAAAGAAATCCTTCCCTGCAGTTAGCCGAGCGCGGGGGGGGGGGGGGGATGGTGGGGTGGGGGGTGTTAGTTTGGTTCCTGCAGGGATCTTCCCTGATACCAGCCACGTGGTGGGGGGAGGGATAAAGCGATCATCCAGAGAATTGGATGGGGGGGTTACTTTGTTTTCTGCTGCTGAAGGTTAACAGGAAAACCACAGCACTCAACGGGCTTTGCTTGGTATGTGGGAAAGGAGGGCGCAGAAGCTGAAAGACAATGGCTTACCATGGCTGCATGCAAGCCGAATTCTGTTGCCCGGACCTGCGTCTGTGATCTCTAGCAGCAAAG
This sequence comes from Terrapene triunguis, assembly GCF_002925995.2. NCBI lineage: Eukaryota > Metazoa > Chordata > Testudines > Emydidae > Terrapene > Terrapene triunguis. Next base: position 7,321 of record NW_020693707.1, read on the forward strand.
CCACAGGCACTCAATATTAAGAGGCAAAATGCAACCTTGCACAGAAATCACATGTGCTATGTAATGTGAATAGTGTTGGTCACCGTGAAAGAGTATAAGCATTGTTCTGCAAAATGTATCTTTTTAAAAAATTCACTCCTTTTTTCCCTCCCTCCAGCAGCTGCAAATTCTTCAAGCCTCCCTCCTCCATCCCAAAGGCTATCACAGATAAGGCATCAGAAAAAGAAGACGCGAGATGACATGTTCGCAGAAATCATGGAATCCACCCTCAGTGACAGAGCTCATCTGAATGAGTGGAAGGACATGGTTTCAAAGTATAGGAAAGAAGCCAGTGAACGTGAGGACAGGAGGGACCAACGTGAGGACAGGAGGGACCAACGTGAGGAGAGGAGAGACGCTCGAGATGAGAGGTGGCGGCAGGAAGATCAGAGGAGGCAGGATGCAACGCTGGGGCTGCTGCATGAGCAAACAGACATGCTCCGGCGTCTGGTGGAGCTTCAGGAACGGCAGCAGGATAACAGAGTGCCGCTACAGCCCCTGTATAACCCCCTCCCCCCTCCCCATGTTCCATAGCCTCCTCACCCAGACGTGTAAGAACGCGGGGGGGAGAGGCTCCGTACACCTTCCCATTCCACCCCAGTGGACAGCCCAAGCAAAAGGCTGTCATTTTTTTAACCTTTTTTTAGTGGCCTTTTCCTTCCCTCCTCCCAAACCCCACCCGGGTTCCCTCCCTCTTTTTATAATCTATGAATAAAGAATAAATGATTTTTAAATGATAGTGACTTTATTTGGTTTGAAAGCAAGCTGGGGGAAGGGGGAGGGTGGGTTCCTTACAGAGAATGAGTCAATAAAGGGAGCGGGTTTTCATGAAGGAGAAACAAACAGAAATTTCACACTGTAGCTTGGCCAGTCATGAAACTGGTTTTCAAAGCTTCTCTGATGCACAGTGCTTCCTGGTGTGCTCTTCTAATCGCCCTGGTGTCTGGCTGCGCGTAATCAGCAGCCAGGCGATTTGCCTCAGTCTCCCACCCTGCCATAAAGGTCTCCCCCTTACTTTCACAGAGATTGTGGAGCACACAGCAAGCAGAAATAACAATGGGGAGATTTCTTTGGCTGAGGTCAGAGCGAGTCAGTAGCGATCGCCAGCGACCTTTTAAACGGCCAAATGCACATTCTACCACCATTCTGCACTTGCTCAGCCTGTAGTTAAACAGCTCCTAACTCCTGTCCAGGCTGCCTGTGTATGGCTTCATGAGCCATGGCATTAAGGGGTAGGCTGGGTCCCCAAGAATAACTATTGGCATTTCAACATCCCCAACGGTTATTTTCTGGTCCGGGAAGTAAGTCCCTTGCTGAAGCCCTTTAAACAGAATAGTGTTCCTGAAGACGCGAGCGTCATGAACACTTCCCGGCCAGCCCACGTTGATGTTGGTGAAACATCCCTTGTGATCCACAAGTGCTTGCAGCACCATTGAAAAGTACCCCTTGCGGTTTATGTACTGGGTACCCTGGTGCTCCGGTGCCAAGATAGGGATATGGGTTCCATCTATCGCCCCACCACAGTTAGGGAATCCCATTGCAGCAAAGCCATCCACTATGACCTGCACATTTCCCAGAGTCACTACCTTTCGTAGCAGCACCTCAGTGATTGCTTTGACTACTTGCATCACAGCAGCCCCCACAGTAGATTTGCCCACTCCAAATTGATTCCCGACTGACCGGTAGCTGTCTGGCGTTGCAAGCTTCCACAGGGCTATCGCCACTCGCTTCTCAACTGTGAGGGCTGCTCTCATCTTGGTATTCTGGCGTTTCAGGGCAGGGGACAGCAAGTCACAATGTTCCATGAAAGTGCCCTTACGCATGCAAAAGTTCCGCAGCCACTGGGAATCGTCCCACACCTGCAACACTATGCGGTCCCACCAGTCTGTGCTTGTTTCCCTTGCCCAGAATCGGCGTTCCATGGATAGAACCTGCCCCATTAACAACATGATCTCCAAAGCACCGGGGCCCATGGTTTGAGAGAATTCTGTGTCCGTGTCCATGTCCATGTCCTCATCACGCTTGTCGCTGCGCTGCCGCCGCCGCCGCCGCCGCCTCCTTGCCTCGTTTTTCTGGTCCTGGCTCAGCATAAACTCCACGAGAACGCGCGAGGTGTTTACAATGTTCATGACTGCTGTCTGGAGCTGAGCGGGCTCCATGCTTGCCGTGGTATGGAGTCTGCAGTGTTCACCCAGGAAAAAAGGCGCGAAATGGTTGTCTGCCATCCATTGCTTTCATGCAGGGAGGGACGGAGGGAGGGGTGAGGCTGTACCCAGAACCACCTGCGACAATGTTTTTTGTCCCATCAGGCACTGGGATCTCAACCCAGAATTCCAATGGGCGGGGGAGACTGCGGGAACTTTGGGATAGCTATGGGATAGCTACCCACAGTGCAACGCTCCAGAAATCGACGCTAGCCCCGGTACATGGACGCACACCGCGAATTAATGTGCTTAGTGTGGCCGCATACATTCGACTTTATACAATCTGTTTCCCAAATTCGAATGATATACATTTGGATTAATCCTGTAGTGTAGACGTACCCCTAGAGACTAACAAATTTATTTCAGCATAAGCTTTCGTGGGCTACAGCTCACTTCTTCAGATGCATAGAGTGGAACACACAGACAGAAGATATTTATACATACAGAGAACATGAAAAGGTGGAAGTACGCATACCAACTGTAAGAGGCCAATCAATTGAGATGAGCTATCAGTAGCAGCAGAAGAAAAAACTTTGAAGTGATAATTGAGATGACCCATAGAAGGTGTGAGGAGAACTTAACATGGGGGAAAAAAAATTCAATTAGTGTAATGACCCAACCATTCCCAGTCTCTGTTTAGGCCTAAGTTAATTGTTTCTAATTTGCATATTAATTCGAGTTCAGCAGTCTCTCTTTGGAGTCTGTTTTTGAAGTTTTTTTGTTGCAAAACTGACACCTTCAAGTCTGTCCTGAGTGATTAGAGAGGTTGAAGTGTTCTCCCACTGGCTTTTGAATGTTATGATTCCTGATGTCAGATTTGTGTCCATTTATTCTTTTGCATAGAGACTGTCCAGTTTGGCCAATGTACATGGCAGAGGGGCATTGCTGGCACATGATGGCATATATCACGTTGTCATGATGATGAGGTGCTGTCGTCATCATGAATAAGTTGGAATATGAACAAGAGGCTGCTAGGCAGCTCTCTAACTCCACATTCTACAAGCAATTATCCTCTGATCCCACTGATGATTACCAAAAGAAACTACACCATCTGCTCAAGAAACTCCCGGAGGAAGCACAGGAACAGATCTGTACAGACACATGCCTAGAACCCCGACCAGGTGTATTCTATTTGCTACCCAAGATCCATAAACCTGGAAATCCTGGACGCCCCATCATCTCAAGCATTGGCACCTTAACAGCAGGCTTGTCTGGCTATGTGGACTCTCTGCAGGTTTGGCCGATCGCTGCTCCCACTGGCCGCGGTTCATTGTCCCAGGCCAATGGAGGCGGCGGGAAGCGGCGGCCAGCACATCCCTTGGCCCACGCTGCTTCCCGCTGCCCCCATTGGCCTGGTATGGTGAACCGCGGCCAGTGGGAGCCGTGATCGGCCGAACCTGCAGATGCGGCAGGTAAACAAAACGGCCCGGCCCGCCAGGGTGCTTAC
>NW_020693708.1:0-4672 GCF_002925995.2 Terrapene triunguis
CTGCTCTCCCTGGCAGCCAGGTGGCTCCTGGCCTTGGGCAGGGGCTTCCCGCTACCGCCCCAGCTGCCGGGCACAGGGGCAGGGCCGGCTCCAGGCACCAGCTGAGCAAGCAGGTGCTTGTGGCGGCAGACTGTTCGAGGCGGCATTCCGCCCAATCCTAGGGCGGCACGGCCGCTTTTTGTTGTTGTTCTTGTTCTTGTTCCGCTCCGGCCGCCCTGTAGGGGGCAGCGGCGCGGAGAACCAGAGTGCCCTGCAGGGCAGTCCTCTTCCTTCCGTCCCCGCCGACCGGAGCGGAGCCCTCGCGGCAGGCAGCAGGAGGCGGCGCAGCGGGAGGGGCCCTGTGGCAGCGCCCCTGCTGTAGCCCTGGCCCCCCCTTCTCTCTCTCCGCCTCCCCCCCCCAGCCGGTCCCCCTGCACCCGCGCTCCGGCCGCGCCGCAGGTGTTTTTTTGTTTGGTTGGTTTTTTTTGCTTGAGGCGGCCAAAAAGCCAGAGCCGGCCATTCTGGCAGTGGGTACACCTGCTTGTTCAGCCCCTGTCTCCAGCTGCTGGGAAGGCAGCGGTCCTTCCTCTGTCCGGGACCTGCTACAGGGACAGGGGCCAAGTGAGCGGGAGCTCCCCTCCCAACAACCAAGCCCAGGCAGGGAGTGGTTTGCTGTTGCCTCCCACACAGGCTCTCTCAGGCTATGTCTACACTACAGAATTAGGTCGGATTTATAGAAGCCGGTTTTATAGAAACCGGTTGTATGCAGCCGATTGTGTGTGTCCCCACCTAAAATGCTCTAAGTGCATGAAGTCGGCGGACCGCGTCCACAGTACCGAGGCTAGCGTCGACTTCCGGCGCATTGCACTATGGTACCTATCCCACAGTTCCCGGAGCCTCCGGCGCCCATTGGAATTATGGGTTGAGATCGCAATGCCCGGATGATGCAAAGCAGTGCCGCGAGGGGTTCTGGGTACATTGCGTCAGGCCCCTCCCCCGCCGTCACAGCAACGGCAGACAATAGATTCGCGCCTTTTTACCTGGGTTACCTGTGCAGACAACATACCACGCCAAGCATTGAGCCCGCTCAGCTCAGCTCACCGTCACCATATCTCTTCCGGGTGCCGGCAAACGTGGGACTGCATTGCTAAACAGCAGCAGCAGCTTACTGCCTTTTGGCGGTAGATGGTGCAGCATGACTGGTAGCCTTCATTGGCGATCTGGGTGCAGGCAGCTGTGGGGCTGGCAGCCGTGGTGCTGCATTGCACCAGCCCCTTGCCTTTTGGTAGAAGATGGTTTATTACGACTGGTATCCGTCGTCGTCGTACTGCAGCGGCTGTCAATCATGGGCACCCGGGCAGACAATGATGGTTATCAGTCGTAGTATGCTATTTTCTGCCAAGTGCCCAGTATTGTCTGCTAAGCACCCAGAAGAGGCCGATGGCGATCTGGGTGCTGGCAGACATGGGGCTGGCAGACGTGGGGCTAGATTGCTACACAGCAGCAACCCCTTGCCTTTTGGGCAGTAGATAGCATATTACGATTGGTATCCATCATTGTCGTACTGCAGTGGGTATCAGATGGTGCAATAGACCTGAAGGCTAACTGCCAAGCGCCCAGTATTTGCTGCCAAGCACCCAGAAAATGCCAAGGGCTATCAGTCATGCTGCACCGTCGTCTTAAGATGTAAAAAATAGATTTATTCTCCATTCATTTGCTTCCCCCCTCCCTCCTGCTAAACCCAGGCTTTTGAGTTCAATCTTTGGGGGGGGGGGGCATTCTGTGTGACAGTTGTTTGTGTTTCTCCCTGATGCAAACCCACCTTTCTTGATTTTAATTCCCTGTACCTGTACGCGGTGTCACTCGCCCCTCCCTCCCTCTCTCCCTCCCTCCCTTCTTCCCCTGGTCCGTCAGATACTACTTTCGCGCTTTTTTTCAGACCAGACGCCATAGCCAGCACTGGGATCATGGAGCCCGCTCAGATCACCGCGGCAATTCTGAGCACTATGAACACCACGCGCATTGTCCTGGAAAACATGCAGAGCCTCCTGGACATGCCAAAGCCAAACCAGGACCAGCTGAGGAGGAGGCGATTGCAGCGCGGCGACGATAGTGATGAGGAAATTGACATGGACCTCTCACAAGGCACAGGCCCCAGCAATGTGGAAATCATGGTGTTACTGGGGCAGGTTCATGCCGTGGACCGCCGATTCTGGGCCCGGGAAACAAGCACAGACTGGTGGGACCGCATCGTGTTGCAGGTCTGGGACGATGCCCAGTGGCTGCGAAACTTTCGCATGCGTAAGGGCACTTTCATGGAACTTTGTGACTTGCTTTCCCCTGCCCTGAAGCGCCAGAATACCAGGATGAGAGCAGCCCTCACAGTGGAGAAGCGAGTGGCGATAGCCCTGTGGAAGCTTGCAACGCCAGACAGCTACCGGTCAGTCGGGAATCAATTTGGAGTGGGCAAATCTACTGTGGGGGCTGCTGTGATCCAAGTTGCCAGGGCAATGAGAGACCTGGTGATATCAAGGGTAGTGACTCTGGGAAACGTGCAGACCATAGTGGATGGCTTTGCTGCAATGGGATTCCCAAACTGTGGTGGGGCCATAGACGGAACCCATATCCCTATCTTGGCACCGGCGCACCAAGCCGCCGACTACATAAACCGCAAGGGGTACTTTTCAATGCTGCTGCAAGCCCTGGTGGATCACAAGGGACGTTTCACCGACATCAACGTGGGCTGGCCGGGAAGGGTACATGATGCTCGCGTCTTCAGGCACTCTGCTCTGTTTAGAAAGCTGGAGGAAGGGACTTTCTTCCCGGACCAGAAAATAACCGTTGGGGATGTTGAAATGCCTATCGTGATCCTTGGGGACCCAGCCTACCCCTTAATGCCATGGCTCATGAAGCCGTACACAGGCAGCCTGGACAGTAGTCAGGACCTGTTCAACTACAGGCTGAGCAAGTGCCGAATGGTGGTGGAATGTGCATTTGGCCGTTTAAAAGCGCGCTGGCGCAGCTTACTGACTCGCTCAGACCTTAGCGAAAAGAATCTCCCCATTGTTATTGCTGCTTGCTGTGCGCTCCACAATATATGTGAAAGTAAGGGGGAGACATTTATGGCGGGGTGGGAGGTTGAGGCAAATCGCCTGGCCGCTGATTACGCGCAGCCAGACACCAGGGCGGTTAGAGGAGCACAGCAGGGCGCGGTGCGCATCAGAGAAGCGTTGAAAACCAGTTTTGTGACTGGCCAGGCTACGGAGTGAAACTTCTGTTTGTTGCTCCTTGATGAACCCTCTGCCCCTCCCCCACCACCCTGTTAACTCTACTTCCCTGCAAACCAACCACCCCACCCTCCCCTACTACCCTCCCCCCTTCGAGCACCACTTGCAGAGGCAATAAAGTCATTGTTGCTTCACATTCATGCATTCTTTATTAATTCAGCACACAACTAGGGGGATAATTGGAAAGGTAGCCCGGGATGGGTGGGGGAGGAGGGAAGGAAAAGGACACACTCCAATTTAAAACTTTAAAACTTATTGCTATGGAAATCATCTAGGGTGGAGTGAGTGGGTGGCCGAAGGCCCCCCCACCGTGTTCTTGGGCGTCTGGGTGAGGAGGCAATGGGACTTGGGGAGGATGGCTGCTGGTTACAGAGGGGCTGTAGCGGCGGTCTCTGCTCCTGCTGCCTTTCCTGCAGCTCAACCATACGCAGGAGCATATCACTTTGATGCTCCAGCAGCCGGAGCATCGACTCTTGCTTTCTGATTACAAGTTGACGCCACCTCTCCTCTTCAGCCCGCGTTTCAGCACGCAACTTCTCCTCTTCAGCACGCCACCTCTCCTCTCGCTCATATTGGGCTTTTTTAAAATCAGTCATTGACTGCCTCCACGCATTCAGCTGTGCTCTGTCAGCGTGGGAGGCGGTCTGAAGTTCAGTAAACATTTCGTCACGCGTCCTTCGCTTCCTTCTTCGAATATTCACTAGCCTCTGCGAAGGAGTAAGATTTGCAGCTGGTGGAGAAGGGAGAGGTTGTTAAAAAAGATACATTTTAGAGAACAATGGGTAGACTCTTTCACGTTAGATTTTGCTGTTCACAACATCACACAGCACATGTGCTTTCGTTACAAGGTCGCATTTTTCCTCTTATATTGAGAGTCTCCTGGTTTGGTGTGAGAGATCACTCACGCAGTGCCAGGACACAGATTTCAGCTTGCAGGCAGCCATGGTAAGACATATAGTCTTTGGGCTTTTTTAACCTTCTTAACATGTGGGGATGGTTTCAAACAGTTCTGCCCTCATTTCCCATACCAAGCACCCGTGCCATTTAAAATGGGTTTGCAATGTAAAAGGAGGGGCTGCGATTTCAGGTTTAACATGCAGCACAAACCCAACTAACTCCCCTCCCCCTCACACCCAATTCTCTGGGATGGTCACTTCACCCCTCCCCCCCACCGCGTGGTTAACAGCGGGGAATATTTCTGTTCAGCAGACCAGGAAGGGGCACCTCTGAATGTCCCCTTAATAAAATTGCCCCATTTTAACCAGGTGACCGTGAATGATATCACTCTCCTGAGGATAACAAAGAGAGATAAGGAATGGATGTTGTCTGCATGCCAGCAAACACCGGGACCATACGCTGCCATGCTTTGTTATGCAATGATTCCAGACTACGTGCTACTGGCCTGG
>NW_020693709.1:0-927 GCF_002925995.2 Terrapene triunguis
AATTGGGGGTCTGGCTGGCCAGAGTCTGCTGTCAGGGTACTGCTGCGAATGTTGGGTAATTTCATTTCATGCCATAGAATTACTCCCCATTTAAACTGCTCTAAACGTTAGAAGCATCTCGCATGGAGGTGACCAAACCCAGCCATAAATACACAGTAAACTTGAGTCAGGAATACAGCTGTGGAGTTCCGATGCTTCGTCCCCCATTCTAGGCTGATTTCCACGCTCGCTGTGAGAGACAGACATTCCAGTTCCCTTCCTGCTTCTCTAACCACTCAACTAAACTCCTTCCCAGAGCTTGGAAGAGAACCCAGGAGTCCTGACTCCCAGTTTGTCCCCACTAAATGCAACACGCCTCCCAGAGCTGGAAATACAGGCCAGGAGTTCTGGCTATACCCACTGGACTCAACTCCCTCTCAGAGTTGAAAACACAAGTGAGGTGTCGTGACTCCCTGTCCCCTCCTCTAATGACTACATCAGACTGCATCTCAGCCTCTGTCCCAGTGACTCTCCACTGCCATCAGGAATAATTGCTGTGAGTGACAATGGAGAGTCATTGGGCCAGAGTAGGGGCGTGAGAGTGATTCTCCAGCGTGGTACTTGGGACACTCACCTGGTGTCTGGTAGAGCCAAGTTCATGTCCCTGCTCCAATGACTATTTAATTATTGATACAAAGTGGAGCAGCTTCAACAGGAGAGACTGAGACAGTCTCATTTCAGAACAGCCCATAGCCTAGCTGCTCAGGCACTGTCCTGTAAAGTGAGAATTCAAATCCCTTCTCATCATCAATCAGAGGGAGGGATTGAATCTGAGTATGTCACAGGCCAGCTGAGCACCCTAACCACTCAGCTTCAAGTTATGAGGGGTGCCTGTCCCACAGTCCTTAGGAGAGACAGAAATAGAACCCCCCCCCCCCCCCCCCCCCC
>NW_020693709.1:1027-1392 GCF_002925995.2 Terrapene triunguis
GGTTCCTCCCCTCTACACACTGGACTGAACTTCCTCCCAGAGCCACATATAAAACTCAGGAGTTCCGGCTCTCAGTCCCCACTACTCTTACCCTCTAGACCCCACTCCCTTTCCAGGGCTGGGGATAGAACCTAGGAGTCCTGGCTCCTAGTCCCCACTATTCTAACACACTTGACCCAACTGCCCTTGCAGTAATCTAATAGACAGAAGTAACAATAAACTGAGACCCAGACACAAACAGATGATGTATGATAGATAGATAGATAGGTAGATAGATAGATGGATGGATGTAACAACAAACTAACAGCGAGACTCAAGAAAGAAAAACATAGATACAGAGAGTGAGAGAGAAACACAGAACTAAC
>NW_020693709.1:1492-2559 GCF_002925995.2 Terrapene triunguis
ACACAAACAGATGATGTATGATAGATAGATAGATAGATAGATAGATAGATAGATAGATAGATAGATAGATAGATGTAACAACAAACTAACAGCGAGACACAAGAAACAAAAACATAGATTCAGAGAGTGAGAGAGAAACACAGAACTAACACAAACAGGTAGATAGAGAAGTAAAAACAACTAATTGAGAGAGAAAAGTGCAAACAGACAGCAAGACAGCAATAACAACAAACTAACGTATACAGAGAGAAAAGTAACAATGAGCTGATAGTGTTTGTCACAATTTTTGGACAATTTTAATGTAAACTCCTCAATCCATTCTAAATATATGTGTGTCAATTTGATCCATTCCCCCACTCGCAATAGAAGGAAACTGAGAAAAGTACAGATGCGGTCTCCTCATCTCAAAAAGTATATACTGGCATTAGAAAATGTTCAGAGAAGGGCAACTAAAATGATTAGCAGTTTGGAACAGGTCCCATATGAGGAGAGACTAAAGAGGCTAGGACTTTTCAGCTTGGAAAGCAGGAGACTAAGGGGAGGATATGATAGAGGTATACAAAATTATGAGTGGTGTGGAGAAAGTGAATAAGGAAAAGTTTTTTACTTGTTCCCATAATATAAGAACTAAGGGCCACGAAATGAAATTAATGGGCTGCAGGTTTAAAACAAATAAAAGGAAGTTCTTCTTCACACAGTGGACAGTCAACCTGTGGAATTCCTTGCCTGAGGAGGTTGTGAAGGCTAAGAATATAACAGGGTTTAAAAGAACTGGATAAATTCCTGGAGGTTAAGACCATTAATGGTTATTAGACAGGATGGGTAAAGAATGGTGTCCCTAGCCTCTGTTAGTCAGAGGGGGGTGATAGATAGCAGGAGAGAGATCACTTGATCATTACCTGTTAGGTTCACTAACTCCGGGGCACCTGGCATTGGCCACTGTCGGTAGACAGGATACTGGGCTGGATGGACCTGTGGTCTGGCCCAGTACGGCCATTGTTATACCCTTATGTTCTTAATGAATATTCTGCCCCCTCTTTCCTAAGGTAAATGCTTTGGACTGCCTC
>NW_020693710.1:0-18396 GCF_002925995.2 Terrapene triunguis
GTTGCTGGTTTGGTATATCTTATGGGAGAAGAACTACCAGTTTTGGGATGTGTCTACCCTATTTCTCAGCAGTTTGTCCTGAATTTCGTATGCTCAGTTGTGACACACAGAGGCATGGTGACACTTGGTCAACAGAAGATTTATACCCTCAACCTAGTGGTATCTACTGTGGTGGGGGGGAGGGAGGTCAACTTGACTACGTCGCAGAAGGCATACAATTGTCCTCAGCCCTGAGCGATGTAGTTAAGTTGATCTAAAATTTAAGTGTAGACCAGCCCTAGGAAACACAGAAATGAACAGGATCTCTGTCCACAATGCGGGGGCCAAGAAGACTTGGCCCCATAAGGCTGCTGGGTGATGCCTGGCGTGTTTGATGTTTGTTTTAAATCTGTTTGTTGTCATTTAATGATCTGTTCCTCAATAATGCTTTCGGAAGTGTTGGCAATACCTGTTCGTAGCCCCTGGAGGGAAAGCAACTCAGTGGTGCTGGGCGTTAGGTAGATTGGCTTGCTGGGGACTTCCCTGTGCAAGGCAGGGAGCTGTGCGGTATTAAAACCCCCTGCCAGGCGGGACTGGGAGAAGGGTCCTTGCCTAGAGACATGTGATGGCTGGAGACCTGACTGGAAACACCCAAAGGGGACCATGGAGGGGAAAACATGTGCAGTTACCCTGAAATTGTGACAATAATTCCCCTAATTCTACACGTTGTTCCATTGTTTTCCTAACGATGCCTATTTTATTATTGTTTGATTTTTAAGAGAGAAATTGATAAGTGTCTAGAAGGTCTGGGGAAAATAAGCCACACAAGACTGAGCGACTGTAAAAATAAATCTTATCACACACATGCCATTATTGTCAGTGGAATTATACAGTGGCTGACAGGGTTGCACTGATGTGACATATTCGGATGTTACGCAGTGTTGGACACTTTTTATAACTAGAACACTGTTTGAAAATATCTGTTTGCCTTCGCTACTGGCACTACAGTGTGGCTGGCTGAGTGGCTCAGTTTCCAAAACCAATGGGATTCAGTAACAGAGAGTGAAGCCATGAGCGGGGGGACCAGGGTGTTGGAAAAAATAGCTTTATAATCGAGCGATCAGACAGTGGGGGCAGCCAGTTTGAGGAGCTAGTTCACTGGGTTGTGGGTCCTGTGTGAGTTCATAATCCCCCTTCACCCAGAACGTGAAATTAATCACGGTGGCAGACAACATCAGCAGGGAGCGGAAGCAAACTCACAGCAGGACTGAGGAACCAGTCAATTGTAGACAGAAACAAAACAATATTCAATTGGCGAGTGCTTCTGAGGGAAAGTAACCAAAACACCACGGTGGTTGTGATGCTGGCAAAGGACACCATAAGGAGAGTGAAGTATAAATTTGGCATCCGTTTGTGATGCAACAGCTCAGTGACGTGTCTCTCTCCTTCTCTGGCGCGGTCTAGGATGAATGTCAAAAAATGGAAAAAGAATAAAAGCAGGAAAGGGCTGGACCTTGTCCGATGGAGACTAACGTAACCTGCTATGACAGCGTGTTGGTCACTGTCCCATCTCTTGGCTGAGTCCACTACAGCCTGCTAGCCATTAGTTGAACTGATAATACGTTTGCAGTGCAAGAAGTCACAGTCCACCCTGGTGAGCCATGGGGACCACTTGTCGAAATTACGAACGACTAATACAAAATGGCGTTGCCAATTTTGATATAAATATGTACAGCGGTGTGTGTGGTTTTCTGTCTGCATTGATCTCTTAACTAACTGGAAGGGGGGTGATAATGGAATCTCAAAGATCTAAATAGGAAATTAGCCTCCAGAGTCTTGGTTCTTCACTGACCCCACAGGATGAGGTGCCTTATGGAATATTTATGGAACTAAATTGATGCTAAAGCGTGATGAAAATGTATCCCCTTCAGAGTCCATTGTAAATTTTGGTTTCTTTCCCCTAGTTGGACCACATGGCAAACCCAGAGAAAGTGAATCAAACGGTTCTCACAGAATGCATCCTATGAGGATTTGGGAATCTCCCTGAGCTACAAACTCTTCTCTTCCTGCTGTTTCTCGTTATCTACATCGTGACCATGGCCGGGAACATCTGCACTAGTTGTGACAGATCAGCACCTTCACACCCCGATGTACTTCTTCCTGGGGAACTTGTCCTGCTTGGAAACCTGCTACACCTCCACCATCCTGCCCAGGGTGCTGGCTGATCTCCTGACTGGGGACAGGACTATTTCATTCAATGGGTGTGTCACACAATTTTATTTCTTTGGTTTTCTGGGAGTTACAGAATGCCTTCTCCTATCGATGATGTCTTATGATTGATATTTAACTATATGTAATCCACTGCATTATGCAGCCTGTATGAGTGGCAGGGCCTGCCTCCAGCTTGCAGGTGGCTCTTGGATAGGAGGCTTCCTATGTAGTGGCATATCAACATTGTCGATATCTCAGTTAACATTCTGTGGCCCCAACGTTATTGATCATTTCTTTTGCGATTTTATCCCCCTTTTAAAGCTCTACTGCAATAACCCACACCTCATGGAAACGTTGGCTTTCCAACTCACTTTCCTTTCCTCACTCGTCCCATTCCTACTTACCTTGATGTCCTACATCTGCATCACCATCACCTTCCTGAGAATCCCATCCACCACCGGAAGGCAAAAGGCCTTTTCCACCTGCTCCTCCCACCTCATCGTGGTGAACATTTTTTATGGAACTCTGCTTATTGTCTACATGTTCCCAACCACCGACATCCTAAGCGACTTTAAGAAAGTTCTGTCTGTTATCTACACAGTCCTGACTCCCCTGGTCAATCCCCTCATCTACACCCTGAGAAACAAAGAGGTCCAGGAGCCCCGAGGAAAGCTTGCAGGAAATTCATGTTTGGACCATTCTAACCTGTCAATTTCCTTGGACCATGCTAACCAGTCAGTTTCTTTTGGTTAAAATAGATATAACATGGGCTGGGGTAGGGCCTGAACAAAAGACTGCTGAAATCCCAGGTCATGTTTCCCTGCGCTTCATTGGTCTTTGAGTCATGCTCTTACAGAATCACAGCTGTGGGAGAAAGTGGAGATGAAGAGACCTCTTAAATCCTGTGACTCCAGCCTTTTTAGGACCTATATAAGATGCCACAGGTGGGTACTACTGGACTGGAGGGAGACTTGAATTTGTGGCTGCTCAAAGTTCAGACAAGGAGGGGAGATTGTGCTCAGTGAGAGGGTGCAGACGAAATGGACTCAGCTGGAACACTGGGCATCTATTCCGGGTAGGGTGAGAGACTTCTAGATATACACACAAACCCCTGAAAAATAAGATGCCTGCATTCTAAAAATACAGGTTTGCAATGTCAGCATGGAAATCCAATGTTAGAAAATTGAATAATTAACTTTTTTTCATAGAGTGTATTTCATCCCCAGGCTTCATTCAAACGAAGAGAAAAGGCAAAGGAAACCTCCTGACCTGTGCCACAGAAACAGGACACCAGCACAGGACTCGTATTTGTCCATTTTTCAGCAATAATTCAGGGCCAGTTGTTTCCAGATACTTAGGGTCCCAATGGGACTTTTCAAAGCCTCTGGGCACCTGGCCGGCCAGATGAGGCCCTGAAGGAGAGTAAGGCAGGAGAACGTGCACCTTCCCCAGGTTTGTACATCGCTCTGGGGCTTCAGCGTCCGGATCCCTGATGTGGGGCTCCACAGTGCACGACCAGTGGCACCTGAGGCCCATTTACGGGAAACACTTGGGTGCCTGCAGGGTTTGCCATCAGCCAACCTGGGGTTGTGAATCCCAGAGGGTCGGAGTATGTTCGTGGCAGTAAACCAACTACCCAGAGTCCCAGTCCAGTGCCCTGTCTGCTCCACCATGTCCAATTGTATTTGACAATGGGACCGAAGGGTGTATGGTGCCCAACTCTCATTCACTGTCCATAGGATTTGGTTGCCTAACATCTGCCCTTTATGGGAAAGCTCAGCCTGTACATTTACAGCCAAACCAGTATCCTGAGAACTTTCCCAGGGGATGTTTTCCACCAGTTCCTTCTCGTGTTTCTCCATTTTCTCAGTGACTCAATAACTGTGTCTTTGTCACCAAAAGCATTGTGAAATAAAAGAACAAAACTGAGTCTGCTCTTTCTGCTGTCTCTCTTGTCAGACCTCCACTTATCTCTCCCCTTCATGTCCAGTGTGAGGAATAAATGTGTGAAGACTTGTCTACACATAGAAATTGCACCACTTAAATGACATTGGCCTATCCCTGCCTGTGACAGGGCCGCATGCTCGTGAGCTGGAGAGCCAGGGCCAGGCCAGCCCTGATTAGAGAAGGGTCCCCACCTGAGGGGAATCAGGCCATTTCCAATAAAGGGCAGAAGGGGGATGGGGGAAGAGGGAAACTCAGGAGGCTGAAGTGAAAGTTCAGAGTGTGAATGAGGGAAAACCATGCCATTGGGGGAATTGCCCCTGCTAGGAAGAGCTGGAGTGGCCTGCTAAGGTGGGAAGGACTCAGACTGGATGGGGGGAGTTTGGGGTGTAGGCAACTGGAGGGACGGTGTCATCTACATTTTAGTTCTGAATGTTAACTTAATAAATGAAGCCTAAATGGGGGTCTGTTGCTATTAGACTGGGAAAAACCTGTGTGGAGTTTATTTGGGGAACGAAGAAGGGAAACTGCAGTGAGGGGCTATGTTCTGGGCTTCCCTGAGGTCTCCAGTGGGCGCCGTGAGGGGCCCACTCATCTAATCTGACTGGATACAACTACACTGATGTAAAGCTGCTTGTATCAGGATAGTTCATTCCGAAGGGGGATAAGCTATACCAGTCCAAGGGACCTCGATATTGGTTCGCTGTGTCCGCGCTAGAGGTTGTACTGGTAGAACGATATCCAAAAAAAAGTCACACCGCTAACGCGAATAGTGATCCTGGTGAATAATCTGTGTGGAGACCTCACGTAAGTGAATTCCTGTGCAACTGCATCAGTATGTTCGTGGCTTTGAAAAGAACTCCGGGAATCCAGGGAACCTGTCTGTCTTCTGCATTAAAATGGCATGCTGAGAATTTACGCTGATTTGTCAAGTCAAAACCAGCCGACTGACGGAAAGAGGCCTGACTGAATAATTCAGTTTACATACGTGGGGTGCATCTACACTGCAGCCAGGGGTGTGAATAGCATCTCCTATAGCCGCTCTAGCTGTACTCTAGCTTGTTCACTAAAAATAGAAACCGCGGTACCAGCTTCAGCGCCAGCTGCACAAGCAAGAATGTACCCAGGCCCAAGGGGCATTGTTGGCTGCAGAGATAGGAAAAGGGCAGTTGTACTGTATCATGGAGACTAGGAAGAGCAGAGGGTGAAGTTTAGTAAAGGCATGGCCATGGTGTACAATGATCATTAGGAGGAAGCCAAGAGTAATATAGACAATGTTTTCTGTGTCCTTCCTTTGGATCTCAACACAGCAGCTGATCACAGTGAATGGTAAATAACCAGTAATAATGATTAAACCCCTGATTTCAGTTAAAAATATTCCTTAAGTTATGGAGACAATCAACTTGGAATTTAAAATTTAGTCCACGGTCCGAGAAGATTCTGGTCTGTCTCTGTATTCTAGCCAGTTTCTGATTAGATGTGCATCCTTCAAAGAGTTAAGCAATGGGATTTCATCCCTGTCTGCAATATTTTTGCCAGAGATTAATTTTAAAAAAAACTCATTTTCCAAAATACAGTTGTGTGAACCACAAATATTCAACATTTGGGCATTATGAGACACAAAATTTTCGTGACACAAATTTTTCACACTTGTGATAAATTGGATGAGACCTTACTGTATGATTAGGGAGCAAATTATGCTAGGAGAGGACTGGGAATAACAATCCTCTAGTTTGTTTTGCAGTCAGAAATAAGTGGATATTTGTGTTCTTCTGTAACTGCTGGAACACGCGTTCTGGTGGTTATCATTCACTCCAATAGACCAACAAGGGGCTTATAGTTCTGGTACAAGATTCTCTGCTATGTGCTAATGAAGATCGATAATTTTCTGATGGAAGCTTTTTACCATCAGAAAATGTCAAATTGTCAAGATCAAAATGTTCCATGGGAAATTTCTACAAAAGTTTGTGTAGGGGAAATAAACAATAATTTTATAAAATAATTCAAAATGAAATATAATATAAAAAGGAAACAATAGAATAGAATAGAATAGAATAGAATAGAATAGAAAATAAATGACATTAAAAGTAATAAAAAATAAATAAAATCTCAAAATAAAATTTAAAATAAAAAGTCAGAATTGGAATGAAAACAAAAATTTGAACTCATGGAATTTCCCATGAAATGAAAATTCTGGTCCTGAATAGCTCTAATAATGAGAAAATCACCTCCACATTTCTTACAAATTTTGTACAGAATTTATTCATTCCTAAGAGGATAAATTTCCAGCTAAAATAATATTTGCAGCTTTTTTGGTTTGTGTTTTTAATGAAGACGGGATAGTTGTGTGACCAGTAATACTCTTTCTACCCCTGGGAGCTAACCACAGGAATTTTTAAACTTTGTTACTTTTGGCGTAAGATGCTCCCCTGGCTGGGTCTCTGTATGTAGTGAGCCCTACTGTGGAATAAGGAAACGCGGTTAAAGAGAAGGACAGAAGTGTGTATGTAGTGCTGTACCCACTTCCCTGTGGATGTGCCATGAGCGTCCGGAGGAAGCTGGACAACAATTTTTTTAGGCATCGGTTCTGTCGTACTCATGTCTCCCTCAGAGCACCTGCCCAAGAAGCTAAGTTCTGAGACCTACCTCTGGCACAATTTGGTCCAGTGTTGGTGCCAGGGACCTGGACATGATGGGGGATCGTGCACTTGATCAATGTGAGCAGACTGGATAGTATGTAGCACTGAGTGCTCCAGCCCCCAGGCAGCAAAGCATTTAAGAATATGCTTAATTGTAAATGCCAGGGTATTCCCACTGAGGTCACTACAGTTCAAGGTGTGTGAGTGGTTTGCTGGATTGGCCTCTGGGGTAGATCTATTCATTATGCCCGTTACTACCAGGATATTGAATCCAGTGGACTAACACAGCGGATTCGTGTTTTTAACATTGATTGAAGAGGGGAGAGATTGGCACTTTAGTTATGCCAGTTACTTGCGATGAGTTTTTAAATTATCTCAAGGGCACTTACAGACAGATATTTAAAGGTGTTTAGGTGCCTAGTGTTTTTTTCCAAAGCACTCAGGCTCCTCAAACTCACTGATTTCAAAGGGTGCTGGCAACTTTGATGCCTTTTAAAAGTCCCACCCAGGGCTGGATTCACAAAGGGTCTGTCATAATTGGCCTACAAACTTACCCTCAGTGCGAGCTCAACTGGGAGAAGTGAATGAAAGTTCATAGAAAGTTCATAGAAAGTCACAGTGACCAAGAGCAACAAATGAGGATGGAAAAAAGATGCAAAGAAGAGACAAGAGACTGAATTAGTCCAAACAAAAAGCCCTTTTGCTAGAACTCAAGGACAGGGTTACGGTTGTGCCAGGTAAACGAGAACAGCATGAGAGCGGAAGTCAATGAACCAAAACTGGTGTGTGGGAAATTCAAGCTAATTGATGGACAATATAGTGAGGGGATGGGCTATTGCCCCATCACTCCCTTTGGGGTTCTCAGAGAAAGTTCCCAGCCACCAACATCATGAGCGACTTCAAGAAAGTTCTGTCTGTCATCTACAGTCAATGCCCTGGTCAATGCCCTCATCTACAGCCTGAGAAACAAAGAGGTCCAGGAGACCCTGAGGAAAGCTTTCAGGAAATTCAAGTTTGGACCATGCTAATTCACCAATTTCCTTGGTTAAAATAGATATAACATGGTCTAGGGTAGGGCCTGAACCCAAACCTGCTTTAGTCCCAGGTCGTGTTTCCCTGAACTTCACTGGGCTTTGTGTCCTGCTCTTACAGAGTGTCTCTCAGCCTTTCCAGACTACTGTACCCCTTTCAGGAGTCTGATTTGTCTTGAATATCTCCAAGTTTCACCTCACTTAAAAATTATTTGCTTACAAAATCAGGCATAAAAATACAAACATGTCACAGCGCACTACTACTGAAAAATAGCAGACTTTCTCATTTATACCTTATAATTATGAAATAAATGAACAGGAATATAAATGTTGTACTTACACATCATTGTCAGTATGAAATTTTAGTTTAGACTTTGCTTGTGTGTTGTTTTTTGTAGCATGTTGTAAAACTAGGCCAATCTCTAGATGAGCTGATGTACTCCCTGGAAGACCTCTGTGTACCCCCAGCCTACGCATACCCCAGGCTGAGAACCACAGCTCTTACAGCCCTGGGAGAAAGTGGAGATGGAGAGACCTCTCAGAACCTGAGACCCCAGTCTTGTTAGGGCCGGTATCAGATTCCACAGGTGGGTTTCACTGGGCTGGTGGGAGACTTGAACTCATGGCTGCTCAGAGCTCAGACAACGAGGGCGATTGTGCTCAGTGAAAGGGTGCAGGCGAAATGGACTCAGCTGGAACACTGGGCATCTATTCCGTGTAGGGTTCATTGTAGGGTGAGAGACTTCTAGATAGACACATGTGTGCACACACATAGGCAGGCACACACACATATACTCACATGCACACATATACACATACACATGCACACGCACGTGCACACACACTTACATATACATGCACCCACACATACACACATGCATACGTGCACACATGGATACACCCATGCACATTTATGCATATGCACACTTATCCAGACACATATTCGCATACACAGAGACACAGACGCAGACATGGGTGCACACACGCATGCCTAGGCACAGGGACACATAGGCACACCCACACGAACACAGATGCAAACGCAAGCACATATGCACACATATGTCCACACACACATATGCACACGTATCCACACGCACACGCACATATATGCACACACACATATGCAGATGCACACATATGTACATGCACACACACACACATATGTGCATGCATATGCAAACACACACAGACACACACATGCACACACACAAGCACACATGGACACACACACACGCAAAAACACATGCACACATCCAAAATGCACTCATATGGACACGTATATGCACATACAGGCACACACAGACATGTACACGCACACAGACACACAGGCACAGATATGCACAGGCACACATACGCACACGCACACATACCGACACTCACATATGCAGACACACAAACATATGCATACTGTGACAAAGTTCCTCCTCTAGCTTGGTGGGTCCTGCGCTTATTGGTGGATTTTCTTGCCTCAGAGATTCACCATGTGGGTTGGGGAACAGCCCAGAGATCTTCCCCTCTGGAAGAACCCACAGTCCAGGTCAATTGGGAGGTTTGGGGGGAACCCGGGCCCGGCCTCTACTCTGGGTTCCAGCCCAGGGCCCTGTGGACAGCAGCTGTCTATAGTGCCTCCTGTAACAGCTGCATGACAGCTACAACTCCCTGGGCTACTTCCCCATGGCCTCCTCCAAACACCTTCCTTAGTCTCACCACAGGACCTTCCTCCTGGTGTCTGATAACGCTTGTGCTCCTCAGTCCTCCAGCAGCACACCCTCTCACTCTCAGCTCCTTTCACCTCTTGCTCCCAGCTCCTCACACTCTCACACTACAAACTGAAGTGAGCTCCTTTTAAAACCCAGGTGCCCTGATTAGCCTGCCTTAATAGATTCTAGCAGCTTCTTCTTAATTGGCTCCAGGTGTCCTGATTAGCCTGCCTGCCTTAACTGGTTCTAGCAGGTTCCTGGTTACTCTAGTGCAGCCCCTTCTCTGGTCACTCAGGGAACAGAAAACTACTCATCCAGTGACCAGTATATTTGCCCTCTACCAGACTCCTGTACTCCACTGGTCTGGGTCTGTCACAATACGCACCCATACACAAAAATATATGATACGTACATTATAAAAACAAAGGCTTGCAACATCCACCTGGAATTCCAGTGTTAGGCGATTGTACCATTAATGTTTGTTTCCTAGTTTGTATTTCATCCCCAGATTGCTTTCCAAAGGAAGAGGAAAGCGAAAGGAAATCCTCTGGCCTGGGCCACAGGACGCCAGAGCAGAAATCATATTTTGTCCACTTTTCAGCCACGATTTAGGGCCAGTTGTTTCCAGATACTTGGGAGCCCCGTGAGATTTTCCAAAGCCTGTGGGCACCTGGCCTGTCGGATGGGGCCCTGGAGGAGAGGCAGGCAGGGGAACACACACCTTCCACAGGTTTGTGCATCACTTCGGGGCCTCGGCGTCCAGATGACTTGTGTGGGGCTGCAGAGGGCACATCCAGGGGCACCTACCACCCGTTTACTGCAAACACTTGGGTGCCTGCAGGGTTTGGCAGCAGCCGAGCTGGCTTTGTGAATCCCGGGGGGCCGGACTCTGGGATTCGGGTGCCTAAAGTGGGAGCTTTGTGATTCTAGCCCTAGCTCCACACACTTAACCTCATGTTATAGCTGGGGGAACGCGGGCAGAACGAGGTGACGTTACCTGAGGTGAGTCACATAGCGGGCTCATGGCAGAAAACCAACTCTCCAAAGTCCCAGTCCAGTGCACTGTCTGCTCCACGACATCCTGTTCTAATTGACAATGGAAGGAAGGGTGATTGGTGTCCAACTCCCATTCATTACCCATAGGATTTGAGTGCCTAACATCGGCTTCTTATGGGAAAACCCAGCCTGTACATTTAGAGCCAAACCACTAGCGTGAGAATGCCTTCCACTCCCAGAAGATGTTTTCCACCAGTTCCTTCTCAGGTTTTACTTTGTTCCATGAGACCCTGATAACTGTGTGTCTGTCACCGAGAGCATCATGCAATAAAAGAACTAAACTAAGTCTTCTCTTTCTGTCGTCTCTTGTCAGATATCCCGTTATCTGTCCCCTTCATGTCCAGAATGAGAAATAAATGCGTCAAGACTTGACTACACATAGAAGTCGCACCACGTTACCTATATCTGCCTATCCCTGACTGTGACTGGACCGCGAGCCCATGCGCTGGAGAGCGGGGGCCAAGCCAGCCCTGGCTAGAGAAGGGTCCCCACCTGAGGGGAATCAGGCCATTTCCAATAAAGGGCTCAAGGGGGCCAGAGTAAGAGGAAAACTCAGGAGGCTGAAGTGAGACTTCAGAGAGTGATAGAGGCTCCTGCAGGGAAAACCATGAGACCAGGGAAATTCCTCCATTATATGGGGAATGAAGAAGGGAAACTGAGGTGAGGGGCTGTGTTCTGGGCTGCCCTGAGTCCTCTGGGGGAGCCATGAGATGTCCACTAGTCTACACCAAGTAGATGCAATGATACTGATGTGATGGTGCTTCTGGTGGGATAGTTCATTCCCACATGGGAAGGGGAATAAGCGATCTATTGTTAAACTGTGTCCGCACGAGAGGTTATAGCGGTATAACTATTTCAATAATACATTCGCACCACTAACCAAAATAGTTATCCTGGTGCAAAATCTGGGTGGAGACCTTGTGTGAGTCCCAGTGAAAATACATCCATACGTTCGTGGCTTAGAAACAAATTCCAATAATCCAATGAAAATGTTTTTTTCCATTAACAGAATCATAGACGAGTAGGACTGGAAGGGACCTCAGCTGGTCATCTAGTCCAGTCCTCTGCACTCAAGGCAGGACTACATCATTACGAGATCATTCCTGCAGGTGTTTGTCTGACCTGTTCTCAGAAACCTCCAATGACGGAGATTCCACAACCTTGTGAAACAATTTAGTCCAGTGCTTAACCACACTGGCATTTAGGAAGTTTTTCCTAATGTCCAACCTATAGTGCCCTGTTAAAAAATGTAAAGGGAAGGGTAACAACCTTTATTAATGCAGTAACATAAAATCCCTCCTGGCCAGAGGTACAGAATCACTTACCTGTAAAGGGTTAATCGGTTCAATTAACCTAATTGGCACATGACCAGAAGGACCAATGGGGAAAGAAGATACTTTCAAATGGGGGTTGGGAGGTTTTGTTTGTACTCTCTTTGTTGGTTCCCTCCCGGGACAAAGAGAGAGACCAAGTAGGTAAACCAGCTCCTCACAAGATCCTGAAATGATACATCTAAAATTACAGAAATTGTAAGTAAAGCAAGGAAATGCATTAGATTATCTTTTGTTTTAGCTTGTCAATTTTCCCTGTGCTAAGAGGTAATTTTATTCCTGTTTTGTAACTGGGAAGCAGAGTCAGAGGGGAATCCTCTGTGTTTTAAATCTTTTTATTTATCCTGTAAAGTTATCTTCCATCCTGATTTTGCAAGTGTGATTCTTTTACTTTTTTTTTAAATAAAATTATTCTTTTAAGAACCTGATTGATTTTCAGTGTCCTAAAAAACAGGGATTTGGTCTGTGCTCACTTTGTTAACCTATTGGTTGGTATATCATTCTCAAGCCCCCTCCCCTCCAGGAAAGGGGTGAAGGGCTTGGGGGGATATTTGGTGGGGGGGATAGGGCTCCAAGTTGCCCCTCCCTTAATGTTTGTTTAAATCACTTGGTGGTGACAGCAATACCATCCAAGGACAAGGAAAGGAAATTGTGCCTTGGGGAAGTTTTTAACCTAAACTGGTGCAATATAAGCTTAGGGGGGCTTTCATGCAGGTCCACACATCTGTACCCCAGAGTTCAGAGTGGGGAGGGAACATTGACACGCCCTTGCTGCAATTTAAACCCATTGCTTCTTGTCCTATCCTAAGCAGTTAAGGAGAACAACTTTTCACCCTCTTCTTGTAACAATCATTTATGTACTTGAAAACTGTTATCATGTCCCCTCTTCGTCTTCTGTTCTCCAGACTAAACAAACCCAGTTTTTTCAATCTTCCCTCATAGGTCCTGTTTTCAAGACCTTTAATCGTTTTTGTTGCTTTTCTCTGGACTTTCTCCAATTTGTCACCAATCTTTCCTGAACTGGACACAATACTCCAGTTCAGGCTTAATAAGGGTAGTATAGAGTGAAAGAAGTGTGTCTCATATCTTGCTTACAACACTCCTGATAATACATCCAGAATGATGTTAAGGGTTTGTTTGTTTTCAAGAGTGTACTGTTGTACATCCTGTTTTTGTACAGTGCCAGTTGCACATGCAAGAATGTACCTTGGGCAAAGGGACATTGGGGGCAGCAGAGGGTTAGAATGGGAAAGGGGAAGCTCTATTATAGCATGGGGGCACTGGGCATAGCAGAGGAGGAAGGCTGGGAAAGCGGCGGTTATACTGTGTACTGGGCATCGGGGGATGCAAAGGTTCGTGTGTCCAATGTTTTATATATCCTTGTTAATGATCTCTACATGGCAGCTGGTCACAGGGAATGCCAAATAAAATAATTCATTTTAACTGAAATCACAGGTTTTATATTCCTTAAAGTTATGAGGAGTGAATCAACTTGGAATTAAAAACGTTACCTGCAGTGTGAGAAGATTCAGCTCTCTCCATGTATTCTAGCCAATGTGCAGATTAGACATGTTTCCCTCGAAGAGTTGAGCAATGGGATTTCATCCCTGTGGGCATGGGAGGTGCATGAGCCACTCCTTGGGGGAGACTATCCCCCAGCGCCTCCCCTTCTACCTGAGGCCCTGCACCCATCTACCTCCCCTAAGCTGCCGGAGTCCTGAGCCCCTCTCTCCCCTGCCTGCCACCACATCCCCGGGCCACCCCTCCCCAGCTCCCCCTGCCCCTGAGCAGCAGGCAGCATGGCCCCAGTGCCCAGGGCGGCCCCAACTGCCTCAAGTCCCAGCCCCAGGCTCTAGCCCCAGCACACTTCCCAGAAGATGAGCAGCCTGCCAGGGTTGGGCCAAGGGGAAAGTGTCAAGCAGGAGGGGGCCTCGGGGCAAAGCATGGGCAGGGCCATACTGGGCTGGTTGGGGAGGCGAACCTACGATACGCGCCGCCTAGGCGTGTCAGGAATGTTTTTTCCAGAGATCAATTAAAAATACAAACAAACAAAGAAACCCCTTTTTCCAAAATACAACTATGCGAACCACAAATAGTCAACATTTGGACATTATGAACAACAAAGCTTTGACACAAAATTATTCACTCTGGGATAAATTGGAATGATACCTTACTGCACAGTTAGGGGGCAAATTATGGTAGGAGAAAACTGGGAATTATAACAATCTCTAAGGCCTGATCTACACTACAGAGTTAGGTCTAAGGAAGCCCCCTCAAGTAGACCTGTTAATGTGTGTGTCTACACTACCGGGTCCTTTATGTTGACCTAAGTCTCCTCTGATGCTGACTTCTGTAATTCTCCCACATCTGGGAGAGGCATAGCGCTTAGTTAGATTTCCATGGGTCGACTGTGAGGTAGTGCAGATGCAGCGTTGTGTAATTCGACTTAATTGGCCTCCAAATGGTGTCCCACAATGCTCATCTGTGACCGCTCTGGAGATCATTCTCAACTCTGCTGCACTGCAGCCAGGTACACAGGAAATATCCCCTCCCCTGCTAAAGCTTCGGGAACTTTTGAATTCCCATTTCCTGTTTGATCAGCACTGGGAGCGTGCCAGCTTGAGCACAACTGATCATGGAGACTACACGCCCCAAACGCGCTCCAGCCTGGTCTGCACAGGAGGTGGTGGATCTCATTGCTGTGGGGGGAGAAGAGTCTGTGCAGGCAGAGCTCTGATCCAGCAGAAGAAACACTGACATCTATACAAAGATCACTCGTGGAATGGGGGAGAAGGGCTACACGAGGGACACACAGCAGTGCTGTGTGGAAATAAAAGAACTTCGCCAGGTGTACCAGAAGGCAAGGGAGGTGAACAGTCATTCTGGGGCTGAACCACACACAAGCCGGTTCTACAATGAGCTGCATGTGATTCTCGGGGGTGACCCCACCAGCACCATCACAAGCAATGTGGACACCTTACAGGTGTGTGAATCTAGGGACAACAAAGAGGATTATATGGTGGATGAGGAAGAGGAGGAGGAGGATAATGGGAGACAGGCGAGTGGTGGATCCATTCTCCCCATGACCCAGGAAATATTTTTAACCCTGGAGTCCTGTGGGTCACAGGACAGCATGGTGTCTGACCGTGATGCACTTCTGGTGAGTATACAGTTACAATCAAAGTCCAGTTAAATTTTAGTGAGCACACACATTCGGTGGTATTGCATGTTTACTGTGAAGAAAAAGCGAGGTGCTGTGGTTCTCTGCTTACAAGAGGCCGCTCCAGCTATGCAGAGGGTAGCCCCTGGAAAAGACTGTTTATGTGGACTGGGATAGCCCGGGAATCCTCCATGGATATCTCTAGGAAACTTTCATGGAGGTACTCTGCAATCCTTTGCAGAAGGTTTCTGGGCAGGGCAGTCTTATTTCTTCCACCATGGTAGGACACTTTCCCACACAACTCCTGAATTAATTCTGCTGGCATCATTGCAGTACGCAACATAGCAACATAAGGACCGGGTCTATTGCCAGACACTTGCAGCACCTCTTCCTTTCCGCCTCTGTTACCCTCAGGAGACTGATATCACATAGGGTCGCCTAGGGGACATGGGGAAAGTTCTCATTAAAAGTGCTCTGACATGGAAAAAAGGGGCATATAGACCCCCCCCCACACACACACACACACTGGATCATCAAACCACATGGCCGCTAATGTACTTTTACTGTGCTTGGCATGGGTCGGCAAGTAATTTAAAGTAGCTGATAGGGGTCTGGGACTCCACATGAGAGATTCCATAATTTGGGAGTGAAAACATTACCCACCCCAGCCCTGTTTGTAAACAGCTTCCCGTGGTGCTATGGGAAAGAGCCATTGTTGACTAGCTACCTCTGCTCCTGACATGAGCCTGCCATAAACTTCATTAAAAGTGTGGTCACCCATAACCTGAGGGGCCTACTCACCATGGCTGGAGCAGCAAAATGGCACTGTGAATGGTTACGAGTTCTGATTATGTTATGGCTTGCGCCTAGTGTAATAGGGTTTTTTTTTAATAAAAACGGCCTTGCTATGGAAACATTTTATTCATGTACAATGGCTCCTTTATTTTTTTCCCTGACTGACAGCTGAAAATGTGTCCTTCAGCATGTCATTGTTGGCCAAATAGGGCCCGTTTCCCCCCGGAGCTTACCTAATTACACCAAGGAGGCACGGAGAGACAAGAAGACGGGTACCAGGTCCTTTTTATTTGTCAGTCAGCTGAGAGGGCGCTCCTCGGCTCGTGCCAGAAGAGACACACCTTACATGGGCGACATAGGCCCTTTTTATAGCCAGTAGTAAACAACTTAGCCTTCGTCGTTTTGCGTCATTATACTAACCGATAGATAACAGGTTACACAGAATACATATTATTTTGGGGAAGGGGATACAAGAGACATCTGTTGCGGATACATTTGTCATTTTGAAGGGAGAACACGGTACGTTCCTTGACCCTTTGCACTAAATACCTTGGGGATATATGGGAAAACAGCTGCAAACTTACTATCTCTCTGTTCCCTCCTTATCTCTATTATTTCTGCTAGTGTGAGTGAAACTGCAGCCATTTGCTAGAAACACTGACCAATACATTTCTACTTTAACATGTAAGCAGTTAGCACAGAAGTAGATGGGAGTTCACAAGATGGAGTCTGGGGGTTTCAGATAGGCCCAAAGCAAAAGAGTTTCATTGACACTTTGGCCTTCCGCTCTCCCGAGTTACCTGGTAGCTATGCCTAGTGGATCCCAACAATCCCCCCTTTGAGAACACTCAACAAACCTTTGTTAGAGTTTTCTCATACTCTAAAGACAAAATGCGATTAAGCTCCATGCAATCAGGATTATCAATAAGATGGTATAAGGGAACTTCTGGGGTATGGGAGGTACAACACTCTTCTCCAATAAGGGCACAGACCCCGCCTCGTGAGGCTAACACATAATCTAGGGCCTGACGGTTCTGCAAAGCCAGCAGTCAAAGCTGGTACAGCTCAGAACTTATGCTTTTCTCTATGGCCAGGGTATCATTGGCAAACTTAAATTGTCAGAGGTGCTACTGCTAGTAACCATCCACCTCTGACAATAGTCTGACCAATTTTGGGGTACTACTCTCCAGGGAAATCCCGCTGAATGATGGGGAGTCTGGGCACATATTCAACAGTTGGAGAGAGAGAACTCATGGGCAAAGGCAATTTTCAGGGCCTCATAGATATTGGTAGCCATATTTGCAGGGATGGCTCCCCATCCTGCATGCAATGTGGGTGAAACAGTAGGTAACAGAAGAATTGCCTCTGTGAGAAAAAGAAAGGCTGTGAGAGACCCTAAACCTAAACCCATATTGTGATTACCACAACCCAAATACCCAGAGGATAACAAGAATTATTGACACTAAACAAGTCAAAAAAATAACAAGACCAAATACGTAGACCAGGTCGGCTTTCTGTGAGAAAATAAAACCAATGCTCAGGGTTCTCATGGGGAGTATGCTGTGACTGTTCAGAGAGATCACAACGCATTCCCAGTGATCCTTACTGTCTTTTGAATAACAGCTTAAGTCCCAAATCGTCGCTAGCAGTCTTCTTAGCAGGCTGGACAGTCCACTGTTCAGGAATGGGCACTGCTTTCAGTCGAGAGTGATGAATCCAGTTCTTGTGTCCTTCGACCTTTGACGCTGTATGGGTGACAAGCAGGACGGTGTGGGGTCCCTTCCACTTCTCTTGGAGAGGCTCGTCCTTCCAGGTCCGCACGAGAACGGAGTCACCAGGCTGCAGGGAGTGGAGCCGAGGTATCCAGCAGAAGAGGCTGTGAATCTTTGGTGTACCTGTGAAGAGAAGAAAGAACAGCAGACAGAGGGCACATGTACTGAGACAAGAAACCATACCCCATCTCCCATTCCCCTGCCAGAACTGGGGTACCATTCATAGGCCATGCTCTTCCAAACATAATCTCGAAGGGACTAAGCCCTATCCTGCCCTTAGGGAGAGCACGAATGCGAAGTAACACAAGGGGCAAAGCATCAGGCCACTTAAGAGAGGCCTCCTGACAGACCTTTGAGAGGTGTCGCTTGAGTGTCTGATTTGTGCGTTCCACTACTCCACTGGCTTGTGGTCACCAGGGTGTGTGGAGTTTCCAGGGGATTTGCAGAGCACTTGATATCTTTTGAACCACTTGAGATGTGAAGTGTGTTCCATTATCAGATTCCATCCACTGAGGAAGGCCGAAGCGAGGAATGATCTCCTTAACAAACTTAAGAGCCACTGTCTTGGCAGTGTTGTTGCGACATGGGAAGGCTTCAGGCCGTCCGCTGAATCGATCCACTAAGACGAGAAGGTACCTGTACCCTTGAGTCCTGGGAAACTCAATAAAGTCTATTTGCCACACTAATCCTGGGCCTGGGGTAGGTTCCAGGGTGGCTGGTGGCATTGCTACTCCTGGTCGAGGGTTATTCTTTTGGCAAATTAAACATTCAGCTTGTA
>NW_020693710.1:18406-66115 GCF_002925995.2 Terrapene triunguis
AATACATTTCTACTTTAACATGTAAGCAGTTAGCACAGAAGTAGATGAGAGTTCACAAGATGGAGTCTGGGGGTTTCAGATAGGCCCAAAGCAAAAGAGTTTCATTGACACTTTGGCCATCCGCTCTCCCGAGTTACCTGGTAGCTATGCCTAGTGGATCCCAACATCATCAACACCTGAAAACAGACTTTTGCTGATTCGAATGAGGAGAAAGAGAACACAGGAGGACTTGTTCACTGAGATAATGAACACGTCCAGGACAGCTGACACAGAGCTGAGGGTGTGGAGGATTTCACTGTTTGAGTAATTCGACATGGACATGGAGAGCAGAAAAGCTTCCAATGACCGAGAGTGTGCAGGGGAGGGTACAAGGAACAGAAGGCCCCCATTCACAGACCTTTGATGGTCTGTAATGCGGTGTTATGTTACAAAGCTGAAAATGTTTCTCCTGTTTCAACTTTACAACCCCTTTCCCCAAGGTTACCCTTTCTTTCTGTTTTCCCTCTTTACTTAAGTTTGTTAAATAAAATAAATGGATTCAAGAAATAAATGTTCTTTATTGAGTAGAAGCAGTGGGCTTAGGCGGGGCGTTGCTTTACAGGGACGGTGATACAAGCCAGGGGAAGGTTTGGGAAAGCGCAGTGCAGACAAGTAGCTCATATTACTGTGACTCATTATTGAAACAGCTTTTCAAAGTCTCGCAGATATGCAGCGCCCTTTGCTGTGCTCTTCTTGCCCTGGTGTGTGGCTGCTCAAAAATGGCTGCCATGCGATCAGTCTCAACTGCCCACCCTGGCTGAAAATTCTTGGCGGTGACCCTACCAGCACCCTCACAAGCAATGTGCAGCTGCTCTGTGACTGCTGTCAGTAACTGAAGTGTTTTTTCCAATGGCTTGCAGCACGGCTGCTTGTAGGACTTTACTATGTTCCATGTGGGGGACCCTACTTCGGCTGTGGAAATACTGCAGGAGAAAGCACAAGGTGTTTGAGATGCTCACAGCAAGAGAGCACAGCTGAGCAGGCTCCATGCTTCTGGGGTTATGGCATATGCAGGGCCGGCTCTCGGCACCAGCAAAACAAGCTGGTGCTTGGGGCGGCACATTTTTAGGGGCGGCATGGCCGGCGCCAGAATGCCGCCCCTAAAAATGTGCCCCGGCCGCCCTAGCTCACCTCCGCTGCTGCTGCCTGAGAGGGAGGGGGAGATCCCGAGCAGCCGCGGCGCGCGAAACAGTTGTTTCGCGCGCCGCTGCTCCCCCTCCCTCCCAGGCTTGAGAGCCTGAGAGGGAGGGGGAGACTCCGAGTGGCCGCGGCGCGGGCGCCGCTTCTCCCCCTCCCTCCTTCCTCCCTCCCTTCTAGGCTTGAGAGCCTGGGGGGAGGAGGCAGGGCTGGGGATTTGGGGAAGGGGCGGAATTGAGGCGGGGCCGGGGGTGGGGTAATTAAAAAACGGGGGTGGGGGGCTGCCAAAATTGTTTTTGCTTTGGGCGGCAAAAATCTTAGAGCCGGCCCTGGGCGTATGCACGGCGGTTTAAAGGTGCAAAAACCACTGAGTTGTTTGCCATTAATGTCAGGGAGGGAGCACAGTGCATCATGGGATGCCTATGCAATGTTCCCATTCTCACCTGCAACAATGGTTTGGTTCCATGAGGCATTGCACAAACTTCCCAAAACACAATGCAGCAAGTTGCACTTTGGGATAGCTACCTACAATGCACTGCTTTGTGCATTGATGCAGGGGCTGCTAGTGAAGATGCACTCCATCGAGACAATGAGCATGGTGTGCCCATGCACAATCGACTTCATTAATGCAGGGGCTCGAGGTCGAATAAGATAAAATCGACATAATTTTGTAGTGTAAACAAACCCATAGTTGGATTTTCATTCGGATATAAGTGGATATTTGTATCCTTCTGTAAATGCTGGAAGAAACCTTCCCTTCAGGGCAAGAAGTGACAGTAGGTCAAAAACTTCATGCTGAAAAAGGACAGTGTTGGAGTCAAGTTGTAGACTATATTGCAAAGAAACAATTTAAATGATTATATTGACTGTACCCGAACTGGCCCACGAACTGGCTAGTGTTAATGTAGAACAGTGTCCTTTACTGTATGGAATCAGTGCTATTCTTTGGTCCTCAAACTGTAACAGACCAGTTAGAGACCTACAGTTCTGGTACAAGATTACATAATTTGTATTAAGTGCTGTGGCACTGAAGATGCATGAGACTCTGAAACTTTTCTGGGATATGAACAGAAATTATTTGTACTTTATAATCTCAGGCCTCTGACTTCCATGCTTCCATGGTATGGGCCTTTCCAAGAACCCTAAGGGACTTAGGTGCCAAATTCTCATAGCAATGTCATGGGAGTTGGGTCTTAATTGTGTACATTACCGCCCTTTGAAAATCCCAACCTAAATGTTGCACCTGCATTTTATCTGAGCAGCAGGCTGCACTTTCTCATTTCAGAAAAGACCAGCAGGCATTGAGCTAAGGGTAACATTTTCAAAAACACTTAAGCAAACTTCAAAAGTGACATAGTCCCATTGCCTTTCACTGAGATTTAGGTTGCTAAGCCTGAGTAACTGAGAACCGTTTGAAAATGGGATTTAGGCTTCTAAATCACTTAGATTCTATTTAAATGTTACCTGAACTAATTGAGTGAGCTCATTGGATGGGGAGTGGGTACATATGTGCATCCTACAGAGGGCAACAGGGGGATTGGTTGGAGAAAATGTAAGATCAGCTAACTCTGCTGACATTTTCAAACCTTTCTAAGGCAATTGGATGGGAACTCAGTGTCTAAATCACTGAGGCAGCTGTAAAATCTAGAATTAGTGCATTATTTCTTGACAGTCAACACAGCATTCAGGCAATAGAGAGAGAGATTTGTTTAGGATTAGAAGTTTCTTCCCTCTCCACGACTCTCCCTTTGAGATTAGAAGTTTGACTCTGGTTTAGTTTTAGAGAATATCAGTAAATACCAACTTGCCCTTGCCTGTTGCGTTCCCCACAGCAGACGTGCCTCGGGAGACTGCCTCTCCACGCAGAAGGATATATAATGAATCAGAAAAGACGTTCCCCATTTGACAGAGGGTATCACGCACAGGGTCACGTTACCAGACATGGAACAGAGCCTCAGTAGCTTTTCTAGGTTGTCCTTCAATATACTCAGCACGTGGAAGTAGGTGAATACAGTGGGGAGAGAAAATGGACTGAATAACCTGGATCCCGGTGCCAGAAATGCTGCATGAGGAGGTGACAACAGAGACTCCAGCTGTTGACAGACCTGCCTTAGAGGTAAATGACCCTTTTCCTCCCTGCTCCTTGAATCTTGAGGAATTTGAAGCAATGTAGGTTTGTTTGGTGAATAACACCATGGGAATCCAAAGGGATTTGGGCACTGATCTCTCTCAAACTCCCAACCTAAAGCAAAATTACAGAATTTGGAAAAAGGAAAGACCTGTCAGGTCACGTGTATCCGAGGTCCTTACCTGGCTCCCATCACTGTGGTATCTGGGCACCTCACTGTCTTGAATGCATCTATCCTCCTAGCACCCCAATATCATGTTATTACTCCTGCATTACAGATGGGACCTGGCGCACAGAGGGGCAGATTTCTAGGCACCTCAAGATACAGTCCCCCTCCCAGTGGGACTGGAAATCGATTGGTGTTAGGTACGGCCCCTACTCAGGCTCCGTGTGCATTGTTAGATACCTACCGGCCTTTGGAAATCTGGCCTGAAAGTCACACAAAGAGCTGGTGACAAAGCAGGGAACTTAACCAACATCTGCCGAGTCCAAGACCAGCGCTTCAAACACTAGAGCAGCCTTCGTTCCTCTCTAACCTCCCCTCCTGACCCCTACAGAGTTGTGTCCCATCTCACGGGGTGTTGAGAGCTTTAGTAAACTGCCGTGGGGAAAACAGAGCTGCTGTTGGCTGCTGCGCTCAGTGCTCGGGGGTCAGACACTGTCTGTAAGTAGATTTGGCACAAATCGGTTTTGTTTCTTCCCTTAGAGGGTTAATATTTGGTTTATTTTATCTTTAAGATTGCCCCTTCCCCCAATTTTTCCTGCTCCCAGCCCTGGCCCAGTGGAGCAGAGATCCATGGCCAGAGCTGGGAGCAGGAGGAGGAAGGCAGCGAGCCCCCGGCCACGGGAGTGGTCACCTCATTGTTCAACTGCTCCATCGATGGGCAGAAACCATTCGGCAGCAGGGTGGCCTCCCCCACAGCCAGGAACTCTCCCTCCTCCTCACAGCCCAGGACCGCCAGGACTGCAGCTTTCCCAGCAACTTGCGCCTGCAGGGATGGGTGTCACCAGCCATGCGGCCATGCAGGGACCCCTCTGCAGCTCTGCTGTCCCAGCCCTGCTCATTCATTCCTGGGACAGCTGGGTGCAGAAGGCTTCCACACGGCCGCGGGGCTAATCACACCATGCCTGCAGGTGCAAGGCACAGGGAGAGGCTGAACTAACGCCCACTCTTACTCATGATTTCTGTTGTTGGTTTCGTGGTCTCAGATGATATCGACCTTTACCAGGGAAATCTAATCCAGCCGAGCTGTACGTTTAAACAAAGCTCAAGGCATTCATTGTCCAAATCCCATTGAAATCAAAGGGGCCCCATCCTGGAAGTCAGTGGAAATTTTATCTTAGATGTCAGAGGAGAAGTCTTGGACTGAACAGAATTATTCCTGGGATGTAAAATTAACCTTGTGCATTACTCTGTGCAGGATCAAGGCCTTACTGAGTAGTTAATAAAGATTAATAAATCAGTCCGGGAAAAGATATGACCTCACCCACCCTCTCTCTATAAGGAACAGAAATGGGGAGAGAGACAGTAATGGCATACTAAAGAGGTGGGGGGAGTTACTATTACATTTAACCAAAGATAAAGAAGAAAACGTAGAGCTGATAATTTCTTATTGGCATTTTTGATGGAAAAATGTTTTGTTGACAGAGATCAAAATGTTCCAGGGGAACAGATCAATTTCTACACAATTTTATTTATGAAAAGAATGATTCTATAAAGCTTTATGATATAATATAAAATTAAATGAAATAATATAAAAATAAATATAAATACATGTAAATAACTATGAAACAAAATGTAATATAACATAAAAATATCCTAGAAATAAAATTAAAAATTGGTAAATACATTTTTAAAAAGTAAAATTGGAATTAAATCCAACATTTCAAATAATGGAATTGCCGATGAAATGGAAATTAGGGTTCTACACCACTCTCATAATATGAAAATTGCACATTTATTACAAATTTCAAATTTTATACAGAATTTTATCTTACAAGAGAGGATCAATTTCTAGCTCACGTGGTGGTTTCTAGCAGGAGGTTTTTTTGTTTTTTGTTTTTAATAAAGATCGCATCTCTATATGTAGAGTGTCCGACTGCAGGACAATGAAGTATTGTCCAAGGGAAGGAGAGGTATTTGTCTGATGATAAAAACTTTAAAATGGCTCTGATAGAGTTAGGTGGCCCATTTCAACTGCAATTCACTTGGAGTTGTCTGCCCACACACTGCAAATCCCAGCCTTAGTGGTTTGGTTTGTTTCTCTGTTGCAGCTTCCTCTAAAATATCAAATACTGTCCCATTTTGCCCATGGATCTCCAATTTATAAAGGAAACTGTTCTGCTTTGATACACCAGGGAGTGAAATATGTGACTATTTCAACCAACACGTTTTTGTACTGCTGTACCTAAGCCCCATTACCTCAATATTTGAGTGTTTGGTGCCATCTGTCAAGTTACTACACGTGTTTCCAGAGAGATTAACATTTTGTTGAACCTGCAGCCTGCTCAGATATGAAATCTGCCCCAGGGATCACGAGATGGCATTTACCCTCCCCTGGCCTCCATTCTCCACTCACCCATTGTTCCAGTAGCCAGCAGAGGGGGACAATGAAAACAGTGCTGAGGTTTTATTGAGTGAATGCTCTTCATTTAGGTGGCAGAGTTCATTTCTTTCCCATAGACAAGCCCCATGGCGAACACAGAACTGGGAA
The DNA here is from genome assembly GCF_002925995.2 of Terrapene triunguis. Taxonomy (NCBI): domain Eukaryota; kingdom Metazoa; phylum Chordata; order Testudines; family Emydidae; genus Terrapene; species Terrapene triunguis. The sequence continues at coordinate 24,425 of NW_020693710.1, forward strand.
ATGGAACGTCTATCACGGAATTCATCCTCCTTGGATTCGGGGATCTCCCAGAACTGCAGATCCTTCTCTTCCTGCTGTTCCTAGTGATCTACATCATGACTGTGGCCGGGAACGTCCTCATCATTGTGCTAGTCGTGGCTGATCGGCACCTTCACACCCCCATGTACTTCTTCCTGGGGAACTTGTCCTGCTTGGAGACCTGCTACACCTCCACCATCCTGCCAAGGGTGTTGACTGGTCTCCTGACTGTGGACAGGACTATTTCATTTACTGGCTGCCTCACACAATATTATTTCTTTGGTTCTCTGGTTGCTACAGAATGCCTTCTCCTGTCGGTGATGTCTTATGATCGATATTTAGCCATATGCAATCCACTGCACTATGCAGCCCGTATGAGTGACAGGTCTTACCTGCAGCTCGCAGGTGGCTCTTGGATAGGTGGCTTCCTAGGTAATAGCATAACAACATTGTCAATATCACAGTTAACATTCTGTGGCCCCAATAGTATTGACCATTTTTTGTGTGATCTCATCCCCCTTGTAAAACTCTCCTGCAATGACCCTCACCTGATGGAAACATTGGCTTTCATACTCATCTTGCTTTTCTCACTGGTCCCATTCCTGCTTACACTGATGTCCTACTTCTGTATCATCACCATCATCCTGAGAATCCCGTCCACCACTGGGAGACAAAAGGCCTTTTCCACCTGTTCCTCCCACCTCATCGTGGTGAGCATTTATTATGCAACTCTGGTGATTGTCTATATGTTCCCAACCACTGACATCCTGAGCGACTTCAAGAAAGTTCTGTCTGTTGTCTACACAGTCCTGACTCCCCTGGTCAATCCCCTCATCTACAGCCTGAGAAACAAAGACGTCCAGGAGGCCCTGAGGAAAGCTTGTAGAAAATTCATGTTTGGACCAATATCCTTGGATTAAAATAGATATAACATGGCCTGGGGTAGAGCCTGAAGTGAAGCCTGCTGTAGTCCCAGGTCGTGTTTCCCTGAGCCCCACTGGGCTTTGTGTCCTTGTCTTACACAGTGTCTCTCAACTTTCCAGACTACTGTACCCCTTTCAGGAGTCTGATTTGTCTTGAGTATCTCCAAGTTTCACCTCGCTTAAAAACTATTTGCTTACAAAATCTGACATAAAAATACAAAACTGTCATAGTGCACTACTACTGAAAAATTGCTGACTTTCTCATTTTTACCATATAATTATGAAATAAATAAATGAAAATACAAATATTGTTCTTACATTTCTGTGTATAGTCTATAGAGCAGTATACACACGTCATTGCCTGTATGAAATTTTAGTTTGTACTGATTTTGCTTGTGCTTTTTATGTAACCTGTTGTAAATCTAGGCAAATCTGTAGATGAGTTGATGTGCCCCCGGGAAGACCTTTGAGTACCCCCAGGCTATGCATACCCCTGGCTGAGAACCACGGCTCTTAGAGTCACAACCCTGGGACAAAGTGGAGATGGAGAGATGTCTTAAAACCTGGGACCCCAGTCTTTTTAGGGCCTTGTAGCTGGGCAGTTACCCCGCTCTAGAGAGAAAAGACTAGGCTGATTGGGGAAGCAGCCACAGCTGGGGCCATGCCCCAATCAGGCCACAGCTTCCCCTATAAAAGGGCTGTGAGCCAGGAGTTAAGTCAGTCTTTCTCTAGCTGTGGAGAGAGAAGGACCTGACTGCCTGGGAGAAAAGGCTACCTGAACTGGAGGAGTGCTGGGGAATAGGGCAAGGGAGCTGGGGAGCTCCAGCCTGGTAAACCCCCAAGCTGCACGCCTTATGCAAGGCCTAAAGAAAGGTACTGGGGTTAGGCAGAGGCTGGTCCAAACCCCCTTTGCCAGTAATGAGTGGTTTACAGACAGAAGTTTGCCCCAGTGAGCGGGGGCTAGATAATGACTGGCAGTAGCCACTGAGGCAAGGTGGGGATAGAAGGATGGGGGTTCCTCTGGGAGGGGAGACCCAGAGCAGGGGTACAGCAGAGGGCAGCACCCCAGGGTAAGGGACACCGGGGTCTGGGAGGGACACGGGGGCCTGAGGCAGGTGAACCACCACCCAGCAGAGCTGGAATCAAACTAATTCCCAGGACAACCAGCAGGACGCACCGCACCGGTGAGTCTTCACTTCGCTACAGGCCTGTATCAGATTCCACAGGGATCTGTATTACTGGGCTGGTGGGAGACTTAAACTCGTGGCTGCTCAAAGCTCAGACAATGAGAGGTGATTGTGCTCAGTGAGAAGGTGCAGACAAAATGGACTCATCCAGAATGCTGAGTATACATTCACTGTAGGATGAGAGACTTCTAGATACACATAACACACAGAACTATATGATACCTACGTTATAAAAACATAGGCTTGCAATGTCCGCCGGAACTCCAGTGTTAGGCGATTGTACAATTAACCTTTCTTTCCTAGTGTGCATTTCATCTGCAGGCTGCTTTCCATAGGAAGAGAAAAGCCAAAAGAAACCCTCTGGCCTGGGCCACAGGACACCAGCACAGATCTCCTTATTTGCCCATTTTTCAGCAACGATTTAGGGCCAGTTGTTTCCAGATACTTGAAGACCCAGTGGGATTTTTCCAAAGTCTCTGGGCCCTTCAGGTGAGTCAGGCAGGGGATTGCCCACCTTCCCCAGGTTTGTACATCGGGTCCTCGGCGTCGGGATTCCTCGTGTGGGGCTGCAGAAGGCACATCCAGAGGCATCTACGGCCCGTTTACTGCAAACACTTGGGTGCCTGCAGGATTTGCCGGCAGTCGAGCTGGATGTGGGAATCGCGGGGGTGCGGATTTTGGGATTCGGGTACCTAAAGTGGGAGCTTGGTGACTGTAATCTTTGCTCCACACCATTGTCCTCATGCTATCAGCTGGGGAAACTCAGGCAGAACAAGGTGATGTTACCTGCCCAGAGTCATACAGCAAGCTCGTGGCAGGAAACCTATTCAGCGGGCTCATGGGCCAAAGTCCCAGTCCAGTGCCCTGTCTCCTCCACCACGTTCAGTTGTAATTGACAATGGCATCGAAGGGTGTGGGCTGCCAAACTCCCATTCACTGCCCATAGGATTTGGGTGCCTAACATCGGCTTCTAATGGGGAAAACCCAGCCCGTATATTTACAGCCAAACCATTATCCTGAGAAATCCTTCCTTTCCCAGGGGATGTTTTCCACCAGTTCATTCTCCTGTTTTATCTTTTCCAGGAGCCCCTAATTATTGTGGGTCTTACAGCAAAAGTATTGTGCAATAAAAGAACTAAACTGAGTCTTCGCTTTCTGTCGTCTCTGTTGTCAGAACTCCCATTATCTGGTGTATGGAATAAATGTGCAAGGCTTCTCTACATGTAACCCTTCTGCCCATCTGAGTTGGCAGCCACAAGGGCCGGGTTCAGTATCTAGGGGTTCTGTTTCAATAACACAATGCAAAACTGGCTCAAGCCCCCACCCAATGACCTGGGACAATTACATACCACCCCCAGGGTGCCTCTAAGAGGCAATACTTCCCCTCTCACAAGCACGGAGTCTGAGTGTAGCAAAAACCTTTTAATAAAGGAGGGAAACAATGCGGCATTATTTTGGGGAAACACTACAAACAGGATTCATAACACAAACCATGAGCAAAAGTCCCACCCCCAAGTAAGTTTGGCAGTATCCTTTTCCCCGCAGGGTCTTAAGTCCAGCAACCCAAAAATCACCCAAAAGTCCAACAACCCAAAAGTCTCTGTCCCTGGTCAGGGCCGCCCCAGAGTTCAAAAGTTTATCTGCAGAGTTTTACCTCCCAGCCTGCTGGGGCGGAGGGGGACGCAGCAGTGTTAAGGGGCCCCTTACGTGGTCCGAGGCCGACTGCCCTGCCTCTCCATGGGGGTCTGCTGCAGCCTTCACTGCGAGCCACTCCGCCAGCCGCTCCGCTCCACCAGCCGTCTCATGAGCCGCTCCAGCCGTTCCACAAACTGCTCTGCTCCACCAGCTGTCCCGCAAGCCACTCCAGTCGTCCAGCAAACTGCTCTGCTCCGCCAGCCTCTCAGCAACATAGCTTCAGGTCCCCCCACAGCACTCAGTAATTTTAGCTCTTTAGTAATTTCAGCTTGTAGTAGGGGAGCCTCAGTGCTGGTGCACCCTTAGCCCAGCAGCCTGTAACTAGACTCCAAATGGAATAAAAATTAGCTCTGATATTCCACAGCAGAGAGAGAGGAGATGATGCAATGCAATTGGTATTTCAGGCCCTCAAAAGGGACCCATACCACCAGGCACAAATACCTGACTCCAGCCTCTCTCTTGTCACTGGGTTTTGGAACCCATGTCCCTTGTCTAGCGAGTGCTACCTAGTTGATGGCGAGTCCCTCTGTCATAAAACAGTTTAATTGTCTTTAATTCACATAATCAGGGTAACAAGACTTTATTCTTCCTACCCCAATAACAGAGAAACTGGGGATCCCACAGCACCGAAAGTGACCATATGGGCTGCTGTGGGCTCATGCTAGGCGGGGTGGGTGTGCCTATGCAAACAAGATCAGCCCCTGAAGCTCTTTTCCACAACTCGCCACAATTCACCACCAGATGTCAGGGTAGAGCTCATCCTGACTCTGCTTACATACACATAGAAGTTTCACTACTTTACCTATATCTGCCTATACCTGCCTGTGACACGGTCGCAGGCCCTTGGGCTGGAGAGCCGGGGACCAAGCCAGCCCTGGTTAGAGAAGGGTCCCCACCTGAGGGGAATCAGGCCATTTCCACTAAAGGGTTCAAGGGGGCCAGAGTAAGAGGCAAACTTGGGAGGCTGGAGTGAGAGAGGCTCCTGCCGGGAAAACCCTGAGACCAGGGAAATTCCTCCATTATATGGGAAACGAAGAAGGAAAACTGAGGTGAGGGCCTGTGTTCTGGGCTGTCCTGAGTCCCCCAGAGGGCACCATGAAGTGGCCACTTGTCTAAATCAAGCAGATGCAATGATACTGATGTGACAGTGCTTCTGGCGGTATAGTTCATTCCCACATGGGAAGGGGAATAAGCGATCTTTTGGTAAACTGTGTCCACACCAGAGGTTGTAGCGGTATAACTATTTCCATAACACATTCACACCACTAACCAAAATAGTTATCCTGGTGCAAAATCTGGATAACTCTGGGTGGAGACCTCATGTGAATCCCAGTGAAAATATGTCCGTACCTTGCTTGCTTAGAAACAAACTCCGATAATGCAAAGGAAATGTCTTTTCCATTAACAGAATCATAGAAGAGTAGGACTGGAAGGGACCTCAGCTGGTCATCTAGTCCTCTGGACTCAAGGCAGGACTATGTCATTACCATACCATTCCTGACAGGTGTTTCTTTGACCTGTTCTTAAAAACCTCCAGTGATGGAGATCCCACAATCTTTTCCTAATGTCCAGTCTACAATGCCCTTGCTGCACTTTAAGCCCATTGCATTTTGTCCTATCGTAAGAGGTTAAGGAAAACAACTTTTCTCCCTTCTGCTTGTAACAACCTTTTATGTACTTGAAAACTCTTATCATGTCCTCTCTCTGTCTTCTCTTCTCCAGATTAAACAAAACCAGTTTTTCTAGACCTTTAATAATTTTTGTTGCTCTTCTCTGGACTTCTCTGCCAATTTGTCCCCATCTTTCCTGAACAAGACACACTACTTCAGTTGAGACCTTATCAGCGTGGTATAGAGTGAAAGAATTGTGTCTCCTATCTTTCTTACAACACTCCTGTTAATACATCCCAGAATGCTGTTCGGGGTTTCTTTGTTTACAACAGTGTAGTGTTGTACATACTGTTTTTGTTTAACATTTGGACATTATGAACAACAGAGCTTTGAAACAAAATTTTTCACACTGGGGATACATTGTATTGAGACCTTACTGGATGGTTAGGGGGCAAATTATTGCAGGAGAGAACTGGGAATTATAGCTATCTCCTAGTTGGTTTTGCATTCAGAAATAAGTGGATATTTGTATCCTTCTGCAAATGCTGGAAGAAACCTTTTCTTCAGGGCAAGAAGTGACAGTAGGTCAAAAACTTCATGCTGAAAAAGGACAGTGTTGGAGTCAAGTTGTAGAATATATTGCAATACACACAACTGGAATGATTATATTGCCTGTACCCAAGCTGGCCCATGAATTGGCTAGTGTGAATGTAGAACACTGTCCTTTACGGGATGGAATCAGTGCTATTCTTTGGTTCTCAAACTCTAACATACCAAATACAGACCTATAGTTCTGGACAGGGACGGATTAACACAGGGGTTTTAGGCGCTGCAGCCCCGGGCCTCGGGCTAAGGGGGGACCCACAAAAATAAATCCATAATTATATACAATTCAGTGGTCACAAACCCATCAATTGCGATCGATTGGTCATTCCGGGAGCCTCTGCCAGTCGATCACGATCTCCGGGCCACTGAAAGTCCAATGGTGCAGCAGGGCTCAGGCAGGCTGCCTGCAAGATGTGGCCCCATACTGCTCCCGGAAGCGGCCAGCTGCTGGCATGTTTCTGCAGCCCCTGGCAGGCAGGGGGGAGGAGGCACCGTGCGCTGCCCCAACCCCTAGCACCGTCCCCACAGCTCCCATTGGCCGGGAAGCGCCCCAGAACAGAATCCCCTCCTGCACCCAAACTCCCTAACATACCCTGCACCCCCCCTGGACCCCAACCCCCTGCCCCAGGTCAGAATCCCCTCCTACATCAAACTACCTCCCAGAGCCCGCACCCTTCACCCTCTCCTACACCCCAACACTCTACCCCAGCCTGGAGCCCCCTCCTGCACCTAAACTCCCTCCAGATAGAAACTAAAATAACAGCTGTTCCAAGGCAAGAAGTAGGCTATTTTGAATTAACTTAACTATATTCTGCATGTTTTAAGACAGAAATGTAACCACAGAATGGCTTTATGTTAATTAAAAGGCAAGTTTATTATAGTGTTAATAACCTCTATGCCATAATTGTGATCATTTTCTTTTAAATTAAGAACATAAGAACATAAGAATGGCCCTACTGGGTCAGACTAAGGGTCCATCAAGCCCAGTATCCTGTCTTCTGACAGTGGCCAGTGCCAGGTGCTCCAGAGGGAATGAACAGAACAGGTAATCATCAAGTGATCCATCCCAGCTTCTGGCAAACCAAGGCTAGGGACACCATTCCTGCCCATCCTGGCTAATAGCCATTGATTGACCTATCTTCCATGAATTTATCTAGTTCTTTTTTTAACCCTTTTATGGTCTTGGCCTTTACAACATCCTCTGGCAAGGAGTTCCACAGGTTGACTGTGCATTGTGTGAAGAAATACTTCTTTTTATTTGTTTTAAACCTGCTTCCTATTAATTTCATTTGGTGACCCCTAGTTCTTGTGTTATGAGAAGTAATAAACAACACTTCCTTATGCACTTTCTCTACACCAGTCATGATTTTATAGACCTCAATCATATCTCCCCTTAGTCATCTCTTTAACAAGATGAAAAGTCCCAGTCTTATTAATCTCTCCTCATATGGCAGCCATTCCATACCCCCTAATCATTTTTGTTGCCCTTTTCTGAACCTTTTCATATTCCAATATATCTTTTTGAGATTGGGCAACCACATCTGCACATAGTATTCAAGATGTGGGCATACCATGGATTTATATAGAGGCAACATGATATTTTCTGTCCTATTATCTATCCCTTTCTTAATTATTCCCAACATTCTGTTTGCTTTTTGACTGCTGCTGCACATTGAGTGGATGTTTTCAGGGAACTATCCACAATGACTTCAAGATCTCTTTCGTGAGTGGTAACAGCTAATTTAGACCTCATCATTTTATATTTATAGTTGGGATTATGCTTTCCAATGTGCATTACTTTCATCTACCATTTTGTTGCCCAGTCACCCAGTTTTGAGAGATCCTTTTGTAGCTCTTCACAGTCTGCCTGGGTCTTAACTGTCTTTAGTAATTTTGTATCATCTGCAAATTTTGCCAGCTCACTGTTTACCCCATTTTTCCAGATCATTTATGAATATGTTGAATAGACCCCTGGGGGACACCACTATTTACCTCTGTCCATTCTGAAAACTTACTATTTATACCTACCCTTTGTGTCCTATCTTTTAACCAGTTACCAATTCATGAGAGCTGTCAGGGTTCCTTCCCCACTCTGAACTCTGGGGCACAGATGTGGGGACCAGCATGAAAGACCCTTAAGCTTATTTTTACCAGCTTAGGTTAAAAACTCCCCCAAGGTACAAATTCCTTCCTTGCCTTAGTATCGCTGCCACCACCAAGTTTTTTAACCAAACATTCCGGGAGGGCCACTTGGAGCCGTACCTTCCCCAAATATCCCCCCAAACTCCTACACCCCTTTCCTGGGGAGGCTTGAGAATAATATCCTCACCAATTGGTACAGATGAACACAGACGCAAACCCTTGGATCTTAAGAACAATGAAAAATCAATCAGGTTCTTAAAAGAAGAATTTTAATTAAAGAAAAGGTAAAAGACTCACCTCTGTAAAATCAGGATGGTAAGTACTTTACAGAATAACAAAAGATTCAAGAACACAGAGGATTTCCCCTCTAGGCAAAACCTTAAAGTTACAAAAACAGGGATAAACCTCCCTCTTAGCACAGGGAAAATTCACAAACTAAAACAAAAGGTAATCTAAGGCATTTCTTTTCTGCTATTACTTACTATTTCTGCAAGACTAGATGCTTAGTTCAGATATACTTAAGAAGATGTAATTTCCCTGTCCTGTTTCCTGGCTGGCTCAGAGAAACACAGACAAAAACCTTCCCCCACAGATTTGAAAGTATCTTCTCCCCTTATTGGTCCTTTTGGTGAGGTGTCACCCAGGTTATCTGAGCTCCTTAACCTTTTTTATGGGTAAAAGAGGAATATACCCTTTACAGGTAAGGATGGATTTTATGCTACCCTTAGCTGTATGTTTCTGACAAGAGCACTTTCTCTCTTACCCCGTGGCAGCTTACTTTGTGTAAGAGCCTTCAGTAAGGGACCTTGTCAAAGGCTTTCTGAAAATCTAAGTACACTATATCCACTGGATCCCCTTGGTCCACATGCTTGTTGACCCCCTCAAAGAATTCTAGTAGATTGGTGAGGCATCATTTCCCTTTACTAAAACCATGTTGACTCTTCCTCAACAAATTATGTTCATCTATATGTCTGACAATATTGTTCTTTATTATAGTTTCACCCAGTTTGCCTGGTACTGAAGTCAGGTTTACAGGCCTGTAATTTCCGGGATCACCTCTGGAGCCCTTTTTAAAAATTGTTGTCACAATAGCTATCCTCCAGTCATCTGGTACAGAAGCTGATTTAAATGATAGGTTACGGACTACAGTTAGTAGTTCTGCAATTTCACATTTGAGTTCCCTCAGAACTCTTGGGTGAATACCATCTGTCCGGATAACTTATTGCTGTTTAATTTATCAATTTGTTCCAAAACCTCCTCTAATAATACCTCAATCTGGGACAGTTCCTCAGATGTGTTGCCTAAAAAGAATGGCTCAGGTTTGGGAAACTCCCTCACATCCTCAGCCGTGAAGACCGATGGAAAGAATTCATTTAGTTTCTCCTCAATGGCCTTATCGTCCTTGAGTGCTCATTTAGCACCTCGATCGTCCAGTGGCCCAAATGGTTGTTTAGCAGGCTTCCTGCTTCTGATGTACTTAAAAAAAATTGCTATTATTTTTTGAGTCTTTGGCTACCTGTTCCTCAAATTCTTGTTTGACCTTCCTAATTGTATTTTTACACTTCATTTGCCAGTGTTTATGCTCCTTTCTATTTTCCTCACTAGGATTTAACTTCCACTTCTTAAAGGATGCCTTTTTGCCTCTCGCTGCTTCTTTTACTTTGTTGTTTAGCCACGGTGGCTCCTTTTTGGTTCTCTTACTATGTTTTTTAATTTGGGGTATACATTTCAGTTCAGCCTCTATTATGGTGTCTTTAAAAAGTTTCCATGCAGCTTGCAGAGGTTTCACTTTTGGCGCTGTACCTTTTAATTTATGTTTAACTAACCTCCTCATTTTTGTGTAGTTCCCCTTTCTGAAATTAAATGCTACAATGTTGGGCTGCTGTGGTGTTTTTCCTGCCACAGGGATATTAAATTTTATTATATTATGGTAACTATTACCAAGTGGTCCAGCTATATTCACCTCTTGGAAAAGATCCTGTGCTCCACTTAGGACTAAATCAAGAATTGCCTCTCCTCTGGTGGGTTCCAGGACAAGCTGCTCCAAGAAGCAAATTAGGAAAAAGACTTGTATACTGGGGCCCCACAAAATCTAATAGCCCCAAGCCCACAGAAGAGTTAATCTGGCCCTGGTTCTGCAACAAGATTACATAATTTGTATTATGTGCTGTGGCACTGAAGATGTATGTGAGCCTGAAACTTTTCTGGGAATGGGAAGAAATTTTTGTACTTTATAATCTCAGGTCTCTGACTTCCATGCTTTCATGCTATGGGCCTTTCCAAGAAGCCTAAGGGAATTAAGTGCCAAATTCTCATCGCAATGTCATGAGAGCTGGGTCTTTATTGCATACATTACCCCCCCTTTGAAAATCCCAAACTAAATTTGTAAAGCACCCTATTGCACCTGCATTTTATCTGAGCAGCAACCTGCACTTGCTTGTTTCAGAAATGACTGACTGGGAGGCAGTGAGCTAAGAGTAACATTTTCAAAAACAGTTAAGCAAACTTCAGAAGTGACATAGGAGGCTAAATCCCATTGTCTTTCAGTTAGACTTAGGTTGCTAAGCCTCAGTAAGTGAGAAACTTTTGAAAATGGGACTTAGGCTTCAAAATCATTTAGACTCTTTTAAAAATGTTACGTGAACTAATTGAGTGAGCTCATTGGATGGGGACTGGGTACATGGGCTCTTGCGATGGAGGGCAACAGTGGGGTTGGTTGGAGAAAATGTAAGATCAGCAAACTCTGCTGACATTTTCAAACTTTTCTAAGGGAATTGGACGGGAACTCAATGTCTAAATCACTGAGACAGCTGTAAAATCTAGAATTAGATACAGACTAACACGGCTGCTACTCTGAAACATTTCTTGACAGTCACTATAGCGTTCACCCAATAAAAAGACAGATTAGTTTAGGATTACAAGTTTTTTCCCTCTCCAGGACTCTCCCTTTCAGATTAGAAATTTGATGCTGGTTTAGTTTTAGAGAATGTCAATAAATACCAACTTCCCATTGCCTGTTGCATTCCCCACAGCAGATGTGCCTCGGGAGACTGCCTATTCCCGCAGAAGGATATATAATGAATCAGAAAAGACGTTCCCCATTTGACAGAGGTTATGAGGCACAGAGTCACATTACCAGACATGAAACGGAGCCTCGGTAGCTTTTCTAGGTTGTTTTTCTAGTTACTGGGAACGTGGAAGTAGGTGAATGCAGTGGGGAGAGAAAATGGACTGAATAACCTGGATCCTGGTTCCTGAAATGCTGCGTGAGGAGGTGACAACAGAGACTCCAGCTGCTGACCGACCCGCCTTAGAGGTAAATGACCCTTTTCCTCCCTACTCCTTGAATACTGAGGAGTTTGAAGCAATATAGGTTTGCCAGGTTACTAACTCCACTGGAATCCAAGGGGAACTGGGCACCGATCTCTCTCAAACTCCCAACCCAAAGCAAAATGACTGAATTTGGAAAAAGGAAAAAAACTGTCAGGTCACATCTATCCTAGATCCTTACCTGACCTCCATCACCCTGATATCTGGGCACCTCACTGTCTTCAATGCATCTATTCTCCTAGCACCCCAATATCATGCTATTACCCCCACTTTACAGATGGGACCTGGTGCACAGAGGGGCAGATTTCTAGGCATCTCAAGATGCAGACACCCCCCACCCCCACAGTGGGACTGGAAATCGATTGGCGTTAGGTGCAGCCCGTACTTAGGCCGATGTGCATTGTTTGGTACCTACCGGCCTTTGGAAATCTCGCCTGAAAGTCACACAAAGGGTTGGTGACAAAGCAGGGAACTGAACCAACATCTGCCGAGTCCAAGGCCAGTGCTTCAAACACAGGAGCAGCCTTCGTTCCACTCTAACCTCCTGACCCCTACAGGGTTGTGCCCTCACTGGCAGCTTCTCCCTCACGGGGTGATGAGTGAACTGCCGTGGGGAAAGCGGAGCTGCTGTTGGCTGCTACACTCAGTGCTCAGGGGGAAGACACTGACTGTAAGTAGACTTGGCACAAATCGGTTTTGTTCCTTCCCTTAGAGGGTTAATATTGGGATTATTTTATCTTTAAGATTCCCTCCCCACCAATTTTTAACAATTAAATTTTCCAGTAGCAGGAAGCTCAGCGGGGGTTAAGGTCGGGTCAGGGTGAGGGCAGCGCTGCCAGCGGGGGGTGGGGGGCACCCGACCAGCCGAGGGATCCAAGACACCAGCGTGCAAGGGGAAGGGAAGGCATCTGTTCTGGCCCAGTGGAGCAGAGATAAACGGCCAGGGCTGGGAGCAGGAGGAGGAGGATGGTGGCGATCACTGGGCCACGGGAGTGGCCACCTCATCATTCATCCTGGCACTGGCCACTGTTGGAAGACAGGATACTGGGCTAGATAGACCTTTGTGTAAGGGGACTGTTGTCCCCTTTCTAAAACTCAGTGGGGTTGTTTTGGCTGGCTAGCTCCCAGTACCAAAAGAAACAGGAAGGGTCGATGGGAAACCAGACCCTGAAACTGACAGTCCCCAGGAACAATGGGGAGAAGCCAATGCTCCAGGTCAGCCTGATTGACAGGGGGGGCAGGCTAATCAGCGAGTCAGGAGGCTGGGTGGTCCCATCCTTCATGTGAGCTGGAATTGCCTGGGTCAGACAGAGTGGGGCCAAGCTAAGGAGAAAGCAGGGGCCCAAGCTGAGCTGGGAGCAGAGTTACAGAAGCAGCCCATGGAGCAGACCTGTGGTAGGAGGAGAGCTGCAGCAAAAAGAGCCACAGATGCAGCCCAGGGAGCTGGAGGCAGAGCAGCAGCAGCAGCAGCGTTGAGGCAGAGTGGTGGAGCTGGAACAGGGGCTGGAGCAGGCCAGAGCCGGGTGCAGTGAGCAGCTCGGGAGAGCGAGGAGGACCCTTTCTTTTAAAAAGGGAAGAAGGAGGATCCGGGGAACTACAGGCCAGTCAGCCTCACCTCGGTCCCTGGAAAAAGTGGGAGAGAGGACTCAGATCCTTTCGTTAGCCCATTTCACCGGGGTAGTGTATAAACCAGGAAAGTTCCCCACAATAGCGGGACCATTCCCCCGTACATTTTGTCTCACCCACTATGGCCATTCTTATGTATGTTCTTATGAACTGGTCAGTCATTATGCAGAAACCATTCGGCAGCAGGGTGGCCTCCCCCACAGCCAGGGACTCACCCTCCTCCTCACAGCCCAGGCCAACCAGGACCGCAGAGAAGGGTGTCGCCAGCCATGCGGCCGTGCAGAGAGCCCTCTGCAGCTCTGCTGTTACAGCCCTGCTCATTCACTCCCGTGAAGTTGGGTGAAAGGCCCCAGGGCCCGTGACACCATCCTGCAGGTGCAAGGCACAGGGAGAGGCTGCACTAATGCCCACTATCCCTGATGGTTTCTGTTGTTGGTTTGGTTGTATCAGCTGATATCGACCTTTACCAACGTCTGTCAATGGAAATCGAATCCAGCCAAGCGGTACTTTTAAAGAAACCTCAAGGTGTTTGCTGTCCAAATCCCATTGAAATCAAAAGGGCCTATCCTTGAAGTCAGTGGAAATTTTATCTTAGATGTCAGCGGAGAAGTTTCAGACAGAACAGAATTATTCCCGGGGTGTAAAATTAACCTTGTGCATAACTCTGTGCAGGATCAGAGCCTTACTGGGCAGTTAATAAAGATTTCACATTATGTGTAATAAAGATTGCACATTTCTTACAAATTTCAAATTTTATACAGAATTTTTTCTTACAAGAAAAGATTGATTTCTAGCTAACATGATGGTTTCCAGCAGCAGTTTTTTTGGTTTTTGTTTTTAATTAAGATCACTTCGCTATATGTAGACTGCAGGACAATGAAATATTGTCCTAGAGAAGGAGACGTATTTGTCTAGTGATAAAAACTTTCAAATGGCTTATTTCAAATGGCCCATTTCCACTGCAATTCCGAGCCTTAGTTGCTTTGTTTCTCTGCTGTGGGTTCCTCTAAAATATCAAATCCTGGCCCATTTCGCCCATGGATCTCCAATCTATAAAGGCCATTGTTCTGCTCTGATAAACCAGGTAGTTAAACATGTGATTATTTGAACCAACACATTTCTGTACGGTTGTACCTATAAGCCCCATCCCCAGCGTATTTGAAAGCTTGGTGCCATCTGTTTCCAGGGAGATTAATGTTTTGTTTAACCTAAAGCCTGGTCAGATATTGAATCAGTCCCACGGATCAAGAGATCGCATTTCCCCTCCCCTGGCCTCCATTCTACACTCACTCATCATTCTGGTAGCCAGCAGAGGGAGAAAATGAAAACAGTGCTGAAGTTTTCTTGAGTGAATGTTCTTTGTTTATGTGGCAGAGTTCATTTCTTTCCCATAGACACACCCCATGGTGAACACAGAACAGGGAAATGGAACGTCTCTCACGGAATTCATCCACCTGGGATTCAGGGATCTCCCAGAACTGCAGACCCTTCTCTTCCTGCTGTTTCTAATGATCTGCATTGCGACCATGGCTGGGAACATCCTCATCATTGTGCTAGTTGTGCCTGATCAGCACCTGCACACCCCCATGTACTTCTTCCTGGGGAACTTGTCCTGCTTGGAGACCTGCTACACCTCTACCATCCTGCCCAGGGTGCTGGCCAGTCTCCTGACTGGGGACAGAACCATTTCATTCAATGGGTGTCTCACACAATTTTATTTCTTTGGTTCTCTAGTAGCTACGGAATGCCTTCTCCTGTCGGTGATGTCTTACGATAGGTATTTAGCAATATGCAATCCAATGCACTATGTAGTCTGTATGAGTGTCAAGTCTTGCCTGCAGCTTGCAGGTGGCTCTTGGATAGGTGGATTCCTAGGTGGTAGCATAACAACATTGTCCATATGTCAGTTAATGTTCTGTGGCCCTAACGTTATTGATCATTTCTATTGTGATTTTATTCCCCTTGTAAAGCTCTCCTGCAATGATCCACACCTGATGGAAACATTGGCTTTCACACTCACTTTCCTTTCCTCACTGATCCCATTCCTACTTACCTTGATGTCCTACATCTGCATCATCGCCACCATCCTGAGAATCCCATCCACCGCCGGAAGACAAAAGGCCTTTTCCACCTGTTCCTCCCACCTCATTGTGGTGAGCATTTATTATGGAACTCTGCTGATTGTCTATATGTTACCAACCACCAACATCCTGAGCGACTTAAAGAAAGTTAAGTATCAGAGGGGTAGCCGTGTTAGTCTGAATCTGTAAAAAGCAACAGAGGGTCCTGTGGCACCTTTAAGACTAAAAGAAAGTTCTGTCTGTTGTCTACACAGTCCTGACTCCCCTGGTCAATCCCCTCATCTACAGCCTGAGAAACAAAGAGGTCCAGGAGGCCCTGAGGAAAGTTTGCAGGAAATTCATGTTTGGACCATGCTAACTGATCAATTTCCCTGGGTTAAAATAGATATAACATGGGCTGGGGTAGGGCCTGAACCAAAGACTGCTGAAGTCCCAGGTTGTATTTCTCTGAGCTTCATTGGTCTTCAAGTCATGCTCTTAAAGATCACAGCTCTGGGAGAAAGTGGAGGTGGAGAGACCTCTTAAATCCTGTGACTCCAGCCTTTTTAGGACCTATATAAGATGCCACAGTTGGGTACTACTGGACTGGAGGGAGACTTGAATTTGTGGCTGCTCAAAGTTCAGACAAGGAGGGGAGATTGTGCTCAGTGAGAGGGTGCAGGTGAAATGGACTCAGCTGGAACACTGGGCATCTATTCCGGGTAGGGTGAGAGACTTCTAGATATACACACAAACCCCTGAACAATCAGACATCTGCATTCTAAAAATACAGGGTTGCAATGTCAGCATAGAAATCCAATGTTAGAAAATTGAATAATTAACTTTCTTTTCATAGATTGTATTTCATCCCCAGGCTTCATTCAAAGGAAGAGAAAAGCCAAAGGAAACCCTCTGACCTGTTCCCCAGAACACAGGACACCAGCACAGGCCTTGTATTTGTCCATTTTTCAGCAATAATTCAGGGCCAGTTGTTTCCAGATACTTAGGGTCCGATTGGGACTTTTCAAAGCCTCTGGGCACCTGGCTGGCCAGATGGGGCCCTGGAGGAGAGTCAGGCAGGGGAACGCGCACCTTCCCCAGGTTGGTGCATTGCTATCCGGCCTTGGCGTCTGGATGCCTGGTGTGGGGCTCCACAGGGGATGGCCAGGGGCATCTGTGACCCATTTACTTGAAACACTTGGGTGCCTGCAGGGTTTGCCATCAGCCAAGCTGGGTTTGTGAATCCCAGAGGGTTGGAATCACTCAGTGTGTTCCTGGCAGAAAACCAACTACCCAGAGTCCCAGTCCAGTGCCCTGTCGGCTCCACCATGTCCAATTGTATTTGACAATGGGACGGAAGGGTGTAAAGTGCCCAACTCTCATTCACTGTCCATAGGATTTGGTTGCCTAACTTCGGCCTTTTATGGGAAAACCCAGCCTGTACTTTTATAGCCAAACTACTATCCTGAGAACTTTCCCAGGGGATGTTTTCCACCAGTTCCTTCTCGTGTTTCTCCATTTTCTCAGTGACCCAATAACTGTGTCTCTGTCTCCAAAAGTATTGTGCAATTAAAGAACTAAACTGAGTCTGCTCTTTCTGTCATCTCTCTTGTCAGACCTCCACTTCTCTTTCCCCTTCGTGTCCAGTGTGAGGAATAAATGCATCAAGGCTTGTCTACACATAGAAATGGCACCACTTAAACTACATTGGCCTATCCCTGCCTGCCACAGAGACACTTACCCGGTGGCTGGAGAGTCAGAGCCAGACCATCCCTGGTTAGAGAAGGGTTCCCACCTGAGGGGAATCAGGCAATATCCAATAAAGGGCAGAAGGGGGTGGGGGAAGAGGGAAACTCAGGAGGCTGAAGTGAAAGTTCAGAGAGTGAATGAGGAAAAACCCTGCAACCGGGGGAATTGCCCCAGCTAGGAAGAGCTGGGAGTGGCCTGCCAAGGCGGGCAGGACTCAGACTGGATGGGGGGAGTTTGGGGTGTAGGACAACTGCATTTTAGTTTAATAAATGAAACCTAAATAGCTGTTGCTATTGGACTGGAAAAAAACTGTGTGGAGTTTATTTGGGGAATGAAGAAGGGAATCTGCGGTGAGGGGCTGTGTTCTGGGCTTCCCTGAGGCCTCCAAGGGGCTCTGTGAGGGGGCCACTCACATAGGCGCTGACTTCTGCTGGCGCTGATGGGTGCTCGACCCCCCTCTGCCCCCAGTCCCGCCCCTTCCCTGCCTCCGCCCTGTCCCCTGCTGCCCCTTCCCCGCCCCATTCCAACTGCTTCCCCAAATCCCCACCCCAACCCCGCCTCTTCCCTGCCTCCTCCTCTGAGCACGCTATGTTCCCGTTCTTCTCCCCCCTCCCAGATCTTGTTATGCCGCGAAACAGCTCTTTTGCAACGGCAAGCGCTGGGAGGCAGGCGGAGAAGCGGGGATGCGGCGGGCTGAGGGGAGGAGGTGGAGGTGAGGTGGGGCAGAGGTGGGGGGCACTTGGCTGCTGGTGGGTGCAGAGCTCCCACCAATTTTTCCCTGTGGGTGCTCCAGCCCCGGAGCACCCACAGAGTCGGTGCCTATGGCCACTCATCTAATCTAACTGGATGCAACTACACTGATGTAAAGCTGCTTGTATCAGGGTTGTTCATTCCGAAGGGGAATAAGCTATACCAGTCTAAGGGTATGTCTACACTATGAAATTAGGTCGAATTTATAGAAGCGGTTTTATAGAAATCCGTTGTATACAGCCGATTGTGTGTGTCCCCACATAAAATGCTCTAAGTGCATTAAGTCGGCGGACCGCGTCCACAGTACCGAGGCTAGCATCGACTTCCGGAGCGTTGCACTATGTGTAGCTATCCCACAGTTCCCGCAGTCTCCGCCGCCCATTGGAATTCTGGGTTGAGATCCCAATGCCTGAATGATGCAAAACGGTGTCACGGGGGGTTCTGGGTACATGTCGTCAGGCCCCTCCCCCTCCATCAGAGCAACGGCAGACAATCGATTCACGCCTTTTTACCTGGGTTACCTGTGCAGACAACATACCACGCCAAGCATGGAGCCCGCTCAGCTCAGCTCACCATCACCATATGTCATCTGGGTGCCGGCAGACGTGGTACTGCATTGCTACACAGGGACCTCAATATTGGTTCATTGTTTCCTCGTTAGAGGTTGTACTGGTAGAACGATTTCCAAAACAGTCACAACGCTAACCCGAATAATGATCCTGGTGCAAAGTCTGTGTGGAGACCTCACATAAGTGAATCACTGTGAAACTATGTCAGTACATTCGTGGCTTTGAAAAGAACTCCAGGAATCCAAGGAACCTGTCTGTCTTCTGCATTAAAATGGCATGCTGAGAATTTACGCTGATTTGCCAAGTCAAAAAAAGCCAACTGACTGTTTAACCCCTTCTAGCCCTGCGTCACACTATCGTAACTCTGTGCTCCTTGAGCAATGACCCAACCCACCATAACCCACACACAAACTCACTCTGCCTTTGCAGCGCACTCAGATGTCAGAGCACAGAACAGCTCTAGGGCACAGACGAGATGTGGAGGAGGCGTATGAAATAACTAACTATTCATGGCAGCTACAGGACTGGAGCTTGGATCTCCCAGCTCCTACACGAGTGCCCCAACCAGTGGGCTGGAGTGTAATTCTCAGTCTGTCTCTTTGGCCCAATGGATATCTAAATATTTCACACACACACCTTCAATAGAATGGAGTGAGAGAGGCCTGGGGCAGGGACCATCTCTTTCTTCTGTGTTTGTACAGCACCGAGTACAGTGGGGCCTGCTCTGTGTCTTGGGCTTCAAATAATAAAGACTTTTTAGTTCTGAAGCTTTTCCTTCTCTGTTCCATTCCCTGAGTGGCCAGAAGAAGTTTGATTCTGTTAACATACTGTCTACCTCAAAAACCTAAACAAAACATGCTATTCACTTTTCCTTCCCGGTAATTTAATGTGCCCATTAGCAAAGTCTCAAGGGGAAATTCACCTGCGGTAAACAATGACTCAGGAGAGCAATTTATTTTCTGGTGAGACATACAAGTCAAAGCAAACCAAGGGTCTCAGCACAACTAGGGTGTCCAGCCAGGAACGTGCAGGTCTCGTTACTGCTCTACTCTGCTACACAGACCCTACATGCCTCTCAAGACATTCCTTGAGACAACTAAAATAGGTGAAAGGAGTTCAGATCGGAGATGGATCCTGCTCTCTGAAACCCCAGGTGAAGAGGTCACGTTACAGATTCCAGCTTCTTCTATACCAACTTTAAGGTAAACAAATCTTTCACCTAGTCTTCGTTAAAAATAGATCATTCAGGACAGGGAAGAAAATGTCACAATATCCATCGCCTGCACAAAGGCATCATTTCCTTTTGGATGATGCCAAGTCTTTTCCCCAGGCCATGGACAGAATTAACGGGTTCATGTTGTAAAGCATTTTGGTGATGGAAAACTCTCAGTGATAAGAATGAGAACATTGCTGAGGACTTTCCATCTTCAATACTGAGCAACGTTACCGATACTTTACCACAAAAACATTCTGGGTTTGTACAACTCTGAGCGCAATGGGTCTTGGTCCATGAGTAGGTCTCCTAGGGACCATCGCAACATTAATAATCAATAATAATCTCCATGAAGAATTGTGTCTTATAATAATTTACATAATCATTAATATAGTGTTGTGACTGATACTTTTGGGGACTTCACTGTATTAAGGTCATGGATCACTCTGGGTCGGGGCTTGTATGCAACTCCGAGGGGGAGGGTCACCACAGCTCCGTCAGGAACCAGAAATTGGAGTGGGGGATGATGAAGGCAAGTTACTAAGACTACACAACTCCAGAGAAGTTGCACCCTCCCAGGGATGGTTTGCATGTACTGGTTCAGGCTCCCTTTTCCAGAGACTGGTAGCATGTCTACGCTGCAAGAGATACAGGGATGGTTTGCATGTACTGGTTCAGGCTCCCTTTTCCAGAGACTGGTAGCATGTCTACGCTGCAAGAGATACCGGGGCACAACTGCAGCTATGCCACTGTCGTGTAGACACTTACTCCAGCGACCAAATGGGTTTTCTTATCTCTGTAGTAAATCCTCCTCCCTGAGAGGCGATAGCTCAGTGTGATGTTATCTGATTAAAATATGACCATGTAGATCATTGTTGTTATTACTGTTGTACAATTGCAATGAATCTTATACAAAGTGTGTCAAGCAAGGTGTCAATAGAAAAGTTATGATGTGCTGAATATGATGGTGTTATTTGTATGCATGTATCATTTTTGTATCTGAAGTTAAGAGTATTGGTCTCTTTCCTGCTCCAACCTCTGGACTATGATGAACTTGTACTAATGGGAACATTCTAATGAAGGGACTGAGGACCTTCCAATGATTCAGAAGCCACCAGAGACTTAACAAGCCAGCAGTTCATTCCATCACTGCTACAAGCCTGGTCCAAGAACTTTGCATTTATTGTATGTATTTGATTCCTTTAACCAATCTTAATTCTCTCCTTTCTTGCTTTCTTTTTATAATAGACTCATAGACTCATAGACTCATAGACTTTAAGGTCAGAAGGGACCATTATGGTCATCTAGTCTGACCTCCCGCATGATGCAGGCCACAAAAGCTGACCCACCCACTTTCCCTTAACTCAGCTGTTGAAGTCTCCAGACCGTGATTTAAAGACTTCAAGTCGCAGAGAATCCTCCAGCTTGCGACCCCTGCCCCATGCTGCGGAGGAAGGCGAAAAATCTCCAGGGCCTCTGCCAATCTACCCTGGAGGAAAATTCCTTCCCAACCCCAAATATGGCGATCAGTAGAACCCCGAGCATACAGGCAAGATTCTCCAGCCGGACCCTTATTTTACCAGCGATGGCACGTTATTGCCTAATTGACTAAAATCATGTTATCCCATCAAACCATTCCCTCCATAAACTTATCTAGCCTAATCTTGAAGCCAGAGAGGTCTTTTGCCCCCACCGTTTCCCTCGGAAGGCTGTTCCAAAATTTCACCCCTCTGACGGTTAGAAACCTTCGTCTAATTTCAAGCCTAAACTTCCCCACGGCCAGTTTATATCCATTTGTTCTCGTGTCCACATTGGTACTGAGCTGAAATAATTCCTCTCCCTCCCTGGTATTTATCCCTCTGATATATTTAAAGAGAGCAATCATATCTCCCCTCAGCCTTCTTTTGGTTAGTCTAAACAAACCGAGCTCCTCGAGTCTCCTTTCATAGGAAAGGTTTTCCATTCCTCGGATCATCCTAGTGGCCCTTCTCTGTACCCGTTCCAGTTTGAGTTCATCCTTTTTAAACATAGGAGACCAAAACTGCACACAGTACTCCAAATGAGGTCTCACCAGCGCCTTGTATAATGGAAGCAGCACCTCCTTGCCCCTACTAGAAATACCTCGCCTAATGCATCCCAAGATCGCATTAGCTTTTTTCACAGCCACGTCACATTGCCGACTCATAGTCATCCTGCGGTCAACCAGGACTCCGAGGTCCTTCTCCTCCTCCGTCACTTCCAACCGATGTGTCCCCAGCTTATAACTAAAATTCTTGTTAGTCATCCCTAAATGCATCACCTTACACTTCTCACTATTAAATTTCATCCTATTATTATTACTCCAATTTACAAAGTCATCCAAGTCTCCCTGCAGGATATCCCGATCCTTCTCTGAGTTGGCAATACCTCCCAACTTTGTGTCATCCGCAAACTTTATCAGCCCACTCCTACATTCGGTTCCCAGGTCAGTAATAAATAGATTAAATAAAATCGGACCCAAAACCGAACCTTGAGGAACCCCACTGGTGACCTCCCTCCAACCTGACAGTTCACCTTTCAGTACTACCCGCTGCAGTCTACCCTTTAACCAGTTCTTTATCCACCTCTGGATTTTCATATCGATCCCCATCTTTTCCAATTTAACCAATAATTCCTCATGCGGTACCGTATCAAACGCTTTACTAAAATCGAGGTATATTAGATCCACCGCATTTCCTTTATCTAGAAAGTCTGTTACTTTCTCAAAGAAGGAGATCAGGTTGGTTTGGCACGATCTGCCTTTCGTAAACCCATGTTGTAATTTGTCCCAATTGCCATTCACCTTGTATAAATACACCTTTAGAATGTAGATATTAGAGGATTGGCAACAGCATGCTTATTGGGTAAGATCTGAGTTATATATTGACCTGGGTGTGTGGTTGGACTTTTGGGACAAGAAGAACTGTTTTGTTTGATTAAATTGGTTTAAATAACCATTCATCACTAAGTCTAGTGTTTTGTTGGTGGTACAAGGACTGGAATGTCCAAGGAAACTGCTTTTCTGACTTCTTGCTAGCCAGTGTGGGGAGACAGAAGTTTACTTTTGTTGCTGGTTTGGTATATCCTATGGGGGAATAGCCACCAGTCTTGGGATGTATCTGCCCTAATACTCAGCAGTTCGTCCTGAATTTGGCATTCTCAGTTGTGAACCAATGAGGTACGGTTACGGTGCCAAAGTCAGCAGGATCCACAGAACCAGATCAATTAAAACTTTGGATCAGAACCCCATGCTATTGAAATCTGATATTGAGAGTTTTAAAGGTTAAAGATCAGTGACCATGAGCCAGAAGGCATCAGCAGAAGAAATCAAACTGCAAGTCCTGAGAGAGAGCCTGTGTCTTGAACATGAACAAAGAATAGCAAATATTCGATAGCAGGAACTAGAAGCGAAGGCAAAAGTGGACAGACTTAAGCTCCAACACCCAAGAATAAAAGAACAGCAAAAACTGTATCATCTTGGAAGTCCAGTTCATAACAAAGTTGGTATGTTGTTCCATTATGAGATATGTTTACTAAATTTAATATCATAAACCAGTCACAGGAAAGGAATAATCCTGAGCCTGTGTCTACTAAGGGCAGTGACTTGCCTATTGAGGGTTTCTCCAAATGTTTGTCTGAGGAAAATAGCTGTTTGTCTGTACAAAAAAGTGCTTTGTATGTGAGTGAAAGTTTCTGAATGTCTGTCTAATATCTGAGAAGTGAATCTGGAATTAGATAAAACCCAGAGAGAACTCTTAATCAGGAGCAGGTTTCTCTAGAGCAGATTAAAGTTGATGGTCAGGTTAAAGCCCTAACTGAGGAAGAAAAGGGTAGCTATTTTATGGGTAATGGATTGTTGGCAAGTGAAGCTTGTGAAAGTGAGCCTGAACAAGGTAGAAGTGATTTGCTTAAAGCAGCTCAGTGCAATGAGACACTATCTGCAGAGAATAGCAATTTATCTGTTGGGAGTGACAACTTGCCTGTTAAGAAAGCTGTCGCCCAATTTCCAAGTATATGTCTGAAATCAGCCATGGGTGCTGGGACAAAGGAAAGGATACCTCCATTGGTTTGTCTGTTAAGAATAGCTGTGTGTGTGTGTGTGTGTGTGTGTGTGTGTGTGTAGGTAGCTCTTTGTCTGTGGAGCAGACATAAAGTGCTTCTCAGCTTATGCTACTTGAAAGTTGATCAGTTGTACCAGAGTTGGTTCTGGATTTAACAAAAGCCCAGGAAGGAAATGTTACTAAGTTTGTGTCTGCTAGGGAGAACGGCATTGTAACTAGATGGCATCCAGTTATTGTCATAGCAAAGTCTCAGGGACTAGGCGATTCTGGTGCTTCTATTTTGCCTGTTGCTAGTGTGTTAATGAGAAAAGGTATGACAACTCTGTTTAACCAGGTTGATATAATGACCAGGGCACAAGGAGAGCATGAAGGTGATTTAAATGTGTTACCCACTGACAGTGTGGAAACTTGTAACAAGGAGGGAATGGTCCCTAAGCCTGCGTGTGTTGAGCCTGGTAACTTGCATGTTGCCAGTGAGGAAAGTTGCAAAGGGAAAGAGAGTGCCTCTAACCTTTTAACTATGGAGTCTATCTGCTTGCATAAAAGGGAATTGTGTGAAAATCCTCCTAATGTGCCAGAGGTGATTCTGGATTTAAGTGAAACCCAGAAAGAGTCTGTTGTTGCTCAGGAAAATGTTCCTTTAGAGCAAGCCCTAGGTGAAGAGGGTAAGGGCAGAATTTCTGTGAAAGATGGATTGTTGCTTAGAGAAGCGCCTAAGAGAAGAATCCTCATGGTAGCTTTTGCAAGCAGGGGTGTGGAAGTGATTGAGGTAATTTCAGTTCCTAACTTCCAGAGTCTTTCAGATGTGTATGGATCCACTGACCCAGCTTTAGAAAGATCCAGTGTGGATAACTTAAAGAAGGTTTTAGATGGAATGAAAACTGTAAGGGAATTTAAACAGCCCTATATGCACGTGGCTATGCTTGACCAACTTTTTGGGATGAGAACGATGTTGAGACATGAATGTCGGCATGTTGATTCTTTAAATGAATAGCTAGTGTCTCAGGTTCAAAGGGAAGGCTGGATTCCTGGCTATAGACAGCAAAGCAGCCTTGTGGATAAATCCATAGATGGTTTGAATATGTCCTGTGCTTTCTTAGTAAGCTCTGATACATCTAATGCCTTGAGGATGCCAAAATTGGTAGTTGAAAAGCAGAACTGTAGTTCAGAGATGATGACAGTAAATGGTTGTGTCTCCTTAAGGTGTGGTGTCCATGCAATCTACCTAGCTGACAAGGGAGGAATAAAGTTGCCCATAGCTGCTAGCAATAAGAACATAGCCAGACAGACCATAGATTATGGCATACCAGAAATCTCAAATTTCAACCCTCTAAAAAGGGGAAAGAAGGAAGGCAAGTGAACCCATGAAAGGCCAAATGCCCTTATAGACTTTCCTCACTCATCTCTAAATTACCAAAGCCTCAAGGATGTGGTTAAACTAAAAGCCTATGTTAAGGAAAACCCTGAGGTAAAGAAAAAGCTACAAAGGGTCGAGAGGGATATTGAAGAAACTGACTAAAAATGGTCTATATAAACAAAAAGCTTGACGTGACCATGTGCTTGTAAATGTACAATTGTGATCGATTTGATGTTAATATTAATGCTAACGTTAACTCTTGTGACTAGTTTGTTGCTGATGCCAAAATCTGTAAAAATGTACAATATGCATGAGCTTTTGGAAAAACCCTTGAACATGTTGGGAGTGAAACATAAGAACTCACTATGTGCTAGAAGCCTTTATGGTTATACTGTTTCATTTCACGGCAACACACTTCACGTTAAAAGGCCTTGTGATTCTCATGTTTCAGTTAGTGCTTGTGTCATAAATATAAAGGGAAGGGTAACCACCTTTCTGTATACAGCACTATAAAATCCCTCCTGGCCAGAGGCACAAAATCCTCTTACCTGTAAAGGGTTAAGAAGCTCAAGTAACCTGGCTGGCACCTGACCAAAAGGACCAATAAGGGGACAAGATACTTTCAAATCTGGGGGGGGGAGGAAAGACTTTGTTCTGTCTGTTCCATGTGGCTTTTGCCGGAGACAGATCAAGGAAGCAAGCAATCCAACTCCTATAGAGTTAGTAAGTATTTAGCAAGAAAATGCATTAGATTATTTTTTGTTTTGGCTTGTGAATTTCTCTGTGCTGGGGGGGAATGTGTATTCCTGTTTTTTTCTTTTTGTAACTTTAAGGTTTTGCCTAGAGGGAAATCCTCTGGGTTTTGAATCTGATTGCCTGTGAGATTATCTTCCATTCTAATCTTACAGAGTTACTCCTTTCACCTTTATTCTTTCTAATAAAGTTCTGGGGTTTTTTTAGAATCTGATTGGGTTTTTTAGTATCCTAAAAACCCAAGGCTGGTCTGTGCTCATCTTGTTTATTCTCAAGGCTCCCCAGGAAAGGGGGCGTAGGACTTGGGGGGATATTTTGGGGAAATAGGTCTCAAAGAGGTCCTTTCCCTGATTCTTTCTTTGAATCACTTGGTGGTGGCAGCATTTACCTAATCCAAGGTACAAGGGAAAATTTGTGCCTTGGGGAAGTTTTAACCTAAACTGGTAGAAATAAGCTTAGGGGGTCTTTCATATGGGTCCCCATATCTGTACCCTAAAGTTCAGAGTGGGGAGGGAACCCTGACAGCTTGTAACTAGTCTTGAAACTGTACTCTGACTAAAAGACATTACACACAGAATGTGCTCTAGGAAAGGGGAAACTGAGGCACACTACCATATTGCTTCCATGGCTAAATGCCAAAATTCATACGCTATGAAGAACATTAATATCTACATTGACTTCATGTTAATTGGGTTCTAAACATTTGCCAGAGCCTGGATGGATAAAATTGTTATTTTCATTAGCTCATAGCAAGTTTGCATGAGATGTATAGGAATTATGCTGCAACAGCAAATCCAATCCACTATTGGGCTAACCAAGTTTGACTTTGGGTTTATAAAGGGATTAAATAATATTATTACTTCCATAATGAACCTTACACAGAAAATGCCTCTTTTTATCAAACATGATTTTGATAAACCACTTCTGTTATACGATACTTCTAATATTGGTTTTGAAGCTGTAGTTATACAGAACTAAGAATGGGAAGTTTCTATGATGCATTCAGCAGTGTCTGGGACACCCCTTCCAGCATCAATTTTGTGTTGGCGGTGTGACATTATCTGATTAAAATATGACCCTGTAGATCATTGTTGTTACCACTGTTGTACAATTGGAAAGAATCTTATACAATGTGTGTCAAGTAAGGTGTCAATAGAAAAGTGATGATTTGCTGAATATGATTGTGTTACTTGTGTGCATGTATCATTTTTGTATCTGACGTTATGAGAAATGGCTTCTTTCCTGCTCCAACCTCTGGACTATGATGAACCTGTACTAATCAGAGCATTCTAACCAAGGGACTGAGGATCTTCCAATGATTCGGAAGCAACCAAAGACTTCACAAGCCAGCAGTTTATTCCATCACTTCTACAAGCCTGATCCAAGAACTTTGCATTTATTTTATGTATTTGATTCCTTTAACCAATTCTAACTCCTACTTTTCTTCCTTTCTTTTTATAAATAAACCTTTAGATTGTAGATACTAAAGGATTGGCCACAGCATGATTATTGGGTAAGACCTGAGTTATATATTCACCTGGGTGTGTGGCTGGTCCTTTGGGATCAAAAGAACCCTTTTGTTTGATGCAATTGGTTTAAATAACCCCTCCTCATTAAGTTTAGTGTTTTGGTGGTGGTGCAGGGGCTGGAATGACTAAGAAGACTGCTTTTTGGCTTTCTTATTAGCTACTGTGGTGAGACAGAAGTTTATTTTGTTGCTGGTTTGGTATATCTTATGGGAGAATAACCACCAGTTTTGGGGTGTGTCTACCCTATTTCTCAGCAGTTTGTCCTGCATTTGGTATTCTCAGTTGTGACACACAGAGGCACGGTGACACTTGGTCAACAGAAGAATTATATTTTCAAACTAGTGGTGTTTGCAGTGTGCGGGGGGAGGTCGACATGACTATGTTGCAGAAGGCATACAATTGTCCTCAGCCCTGAGCGATGTAGCTAAGTTGATCTAAGTTTTAAGTGTAGACCAGCCCTAGGAAACACAGAAATGAATAGGATCTCCGTCCACAATGAGGGGGCCAAGGAGACTTGGCCCCACTCGGGCCCCATAAGGCTGCTGGGTGACGCCTGGTGTGTTTGATGTTTGTTTTAAATCTGTTTGTTGTCATTTAATGATCTGTTCCTCAGTAATGCTTTCACACTGAAAACAAATGTGCTGTGTGGTAACTCGGAAGAGTTGGCAATACCTGTTTGTAGCCCTTGGAGAGAAAGCAACGCAGTGGTGCTGGGCGTTAGGTAGATTGGCTTGCTGGGGACCTCCCTGTTCAAGGCAGGGAGCTGTGCAGTCTTAAAACCCCCTGCCAGATGAGAGTGGGAGAAGGTCCCTGCCAAGAGACAAGTGACGACTGGAGACCTGAATGGGAACTTTCAGAGTGGACCATGGAGGGGGAAAACATGTGCAGTTACCCTGAAATTGTGACAATAATTCCCCTAATTCTACACATTGTTCCATTGTTTTCCTAACGATTCCTATTTAATTATTGTTGTTTGATTATTAAGAGAGAAATTGATAAGTGTCTAGAAGGCCTGGGGAAAATGAGCCATACAGAGGACTGAGCGGCTGTAAAAATGAATCTTATCACACATGTGCCATTATTGTCAGTGGAATTATACAGTGGCTGACGGGGTTGCACTGATGTGACATGTTCGGGTGTTACACGATGTTGGACACTTTGTATCACTAGGACACTGTTTGAAAATATCCGATTGCCTTAGCTACTGGCACTACCGTGTGGCTGGCTGAGTGGCTCAGTTTCCAAAACCAATGATTCAGTAACAGAGAGCGAAGCCATGAGCTGGGCTACTGGGGTAGTGGATAAAGTAGCATTAAAAGAGAGGAATCAGAGAGTGGGGGTGTCATAACTATAAAGGGAAGGGTAACAGCTCTCCTGTGTACAGTACTATAAAATCCCTCCTGGCCAGAGACTCCAAAATCCTTTGACCTGTAAAGGGTTAAGAAGCTCAGGTAACCTGGCTGACACCTGACCCAAAGGACCAATAAGGGGACAAGATACTTTCAAATCTTGGGGGGGGAGGCTTTTGTTTGTGCTCTTTGTTTTTGGGGGTTGTTCGCTCTTGGGACTAAGAGGGACCAGACATCAATCCAGGCTCTCCACATCTTTCTGAACAAGTCTCTCATATTTCAAACTTGTAAGTAAACAGCCAGGCAAGGCGTGTTAGTTTATCTTTGTTTTCTCAACTTGTAAATGTACCTTTTACTAGAGTGTTTATCTTTGTTTGCTGTACTTTGAACCTAAGGCTAGAGGGGGGTCCTCTGAGCTCTTTAAGTTTGATTACCCTGTAAAGTTATTTTCCATCCTGATTTTACAGAGATGATTTTTACCTTTTTCTTTAATTAAAAGCCTTCTTTTTAAGAACCTGATTGATTTTTCCTTGTTTTTAGATCCAAGGGGGTTGGATCTTGATCCACCAGGAGTTGGTGGGAGGAAGGAGGGGGGATGGTTAATTTCTCCTTGTTTTAAGATCCAAGGGGTTTGGATCTGTATTCACCAGGGAATTGGTGAAGAGTTTCTCAAGGCTACCCAGGGAAGGGAATTAGCTTTGGGAATGGTGGCAGCGGACCAGATCTAAGCTGGTAGTTAAGCTTAGAAGTTTTCATGCAGGCCCCCACATTTGTACCCTAAAGTTCAGAGTGGGGAAGCAGCCTTGACAGGGGGGAAGCCAGTTTGGGGAGCTAGCTCATTGGGTTGTGGGTCCTGTGCGAATTCATAATCCCCCTTCACCCGGAACATGAAGTCAATCGTTTAGGCAGACAACACCAGCGGGGAGTGGAACCAAACTCACAGCAGGACTGAGGAACCAGTCAATTGATGGGGATCAATATGAAAATTGAAAGGTGGATAAGGAACTGGTTAAAGGGGAGACTACAACAGGTCATACTGAAAGGTGAACTGTCAGGCTGGAAGGAGGTTACTAGTGGAGTTCCTCAGGGATCGGTTTTGAGACCAATCTTATTTAATCTTTTTATTACTGACCTTGGCACAAAAAGTGAGAATGTGCTAATAAAGTTTGCGGATGACACAAAGCTGGGAGGTATTGCTAATACAGAGAAGGACCGGGATATCATACAGGAAGATCTGGATGACCTTGTAAACTGGAGTAATAGTAACAGGATGAAATTTAATAGTGAAAAGTGCAAGGTCATGCATTTAGGGATTAATAACAAGAATTTTGGTTATAAATTGGGGACACATCAGTTGGAAGTAACAGAGGAGGAGAAGGATCTCGGAGTATTGGTTGATCACAGGATGACTATGAGCAGCCAATGTGATATGGCCGTTAAAAAAGCTAAGGCGGTCTTGGGATGCATCAGGCGAGGTATTTCCAGTAAAGATAAGGAGGTGTTAGTACCGTTATACAAGGCACTGGTGAGACCTCATCTGGAATATTGTGTGCAGTTCTGGTCTCCCATGTTTAAGAAGGATGAATTCAAACTGGAACAGGTACAGAGAAGGGCTACTAGGATGATCCGAGGAATGGAAAACCTGTCTTATGAAAGGAGACTCAAAGAGCTTGGCTTGTTTAGCCTAACCAAAAGAAGGCTGAGGGGAGATATGATTGCTCTCTATATATATATCAGAGGGATAAATATCAGGGAGGGAGAGGAATTATTTAAGCTTAGTACCAATGTGGACACAAGAACAAATAGATATAAACTGGACATTAGGAAGTTTAGACTTGAAATTAGACGAAGGTTTCTAACCATTAGAGGAGTGAACTTCTGGAACAGCCTTCCAAGGGGAGTAGTGGGGGCAAAAGACATATCTGGCTTCAAGACTAAGCTTGATAAGTTTATGGAGGGGATGGTATGATGGGATAGCCTAATTTTGGCAATTAATTGATCTTTGATTATTAGCAGGTAAATATGCCCAATGGCTTGTGATGGGATGTTAGATGGGGTGGGATCTGAGTTACTACAGAGAATTCTTTCCTGGGTGCTGGCTGGTGAGTCTTGCCCACATGCTCAGGATTTAACTGATCGCCATATTTGGGGTCGGGAAGGAATTTTCCTCCAGGGCAGATTGGCAGAGGACCTGGAGGTTTTTCGCCTTCCTCTGCAGCGTGGGGCATTGGTCACTTGCTGGAGGATTCTCTGCACCTTGAGGTCTTTAAACCACGATTTGAGGACTTCAATAACTCAGGCATAGGTTAGGGATTTGTTACAGGTGTGGGTGGGTGAGATTCTGTGGCCTGCGTTGTGCTGGAGGTCAGACTAGATGATCATAATGGTCCTTTCTGACATTAAAGTCTATGAGTCTATGTATTGCAGACAGAAACAAAACAAAACTCAATTGGTGAGTGTTTCTGAGGGAAAGTAACCAAAACACCATGGTGGTTGTGATGCTAGCCAAGGACGCCATAAGGGGAGTGAAGTATAAATTTGGCATCAGTTTGTGATGCAACAGCTCAGTGACGAGTCTCTCTCCCTCTCTGGAGAGGTCTAGGATGAATGTCTAAAAATGGAAAAAGAATAAAAGCAGGAAAGGGCTGGACCTTGTTTCATGGAGACTAACATAACTTGCATTGACAGCATGTTGATCACTGTCCCCACTCTTGGCTGAGTCCACTAGAGCCTGCTAGCCGTTAGCTGAACCGATAATATGTTTGCACTGCAAGAACTCACAGTCCACCCTGGTGAGCCATGGGGACCACTTGTCAAAGTTACAAACGACTAATACAAAATGGCTTTCCCAGTTTTGACATCAATATGCACAACGGTGTGTGTGGTTTTTTACCTGCATCGATCTCTTAACTGACCGGAGGGGGGTGATAATGGAATCTCAAAGATCTAAATATAAAATTTGCCTCCAGAGTCTTGGTTCTTCATTGACCCCCAGGATGAGGGGCCTTATGGAATATTTATGGAACTAAATTGATGCCAAAGCGTGATAAAAATGTATCCTCTACAGATTGCATTGTAAATTTTGGTTTCTTTACCCTAGTTGCACCTCATGGTGAACCAAGAGCAAATGAATCAAACATCTCTAACAGAATTCATCCTGCAAGGATTTGGGAATCTCCCTGAGCTACAAACTCTTCTCTTCCTGCTGTTTTTCATCATCTACATCGCAACCGTAGCCGGGAACATCCTGATATCTGTGCTAGTTCTGGCTGATCAGCACCTTCACACCCCCATGTACTTCTTCGTGGGGAACTTGTCCTGCTTGGAGACCTGCTACACCTCCACCATCCTGCCCAGGGTGCTGGCTGGTCTCCTGAATGGGGATAGGACCATTTCATTTAGTGGCTGCCTCACCCAATATTATTTCTTTGGTTCTCTGGTGGTTACAGAATGTCTTCTCCTATCGGTGATGTCTTACGATCGGTACTTAGCAATATGTAATCCACTGCATTATGCAGCCCGTATGAATGGCAGGGCCTGCCTCCAGCTTGCAGGTGGCTCTTGGATAGGGGGCTTCTTATGTAGTGCCATATCAACATTGTCGATATCTCAGTTAACGTTCTGTGGCCCCAACGTTATTGATCATTTCTTTTGCGATTTTATCCCTCTTGTAAAGCTCTCCTGCAATGACCCACACCTGATGGAAACATTGGCTTTCACACTCACCTTCCTTTCCTCACTGGTCCCATTCCTACTTACCTTGATGTCCTACATCTGCATCATCGCCACCATCCTGAGAATCCCATCCACCACTGGGAGGCAAAAGGCCTTTTCCACCTGCTCCTCCCACCTCATTGTGATGAGCATTTTTTATGGAACTCTGCTGATTGTCTATATGTTCCCAACCATTGACATCCTGAGTGACTTCAAGAAAGTTCTGTCTGTTGTCTACACAGTCCTGACTCCCCTGGTCAATCCCCTCATCTACAGCCTGAGAAACAAAGAGGTCCAGGAGGCCCTGAGGAAAGCTTGCAGGAAATTCATATTTGGACCATGCTAACCGGTCAATTTCATTGGGTTAAAATAGATATAACATGGGCTGGGGTAGGGCCTGAACCAAAGACTGCTGAAGTCCCAGGTCATATTTCTCTGAGCTTCATTGGTCTTCAAGTCATGCTCTTAAAGATCACAGCTCTGGGAGAAAGTGGACAGGGAGAGACTTCTTAAATCCTGTGACTCCAGCCTTTTTGGGACCTATATAAGATACCGCAGGTGGGTACTACTGGGCGGGTGGGACACTTGAATTTGTGGCTGCTCAAAGTTCAGAGAATGAGGGGAGATTGTGCTCAGTGAGAGGGTTCAGAGAAGTGGACTCAGCTGGAACACTGGGCATCTATTCCGGGTAGGGTGAGAGACTTCTAGATATACACACAAACCCCTGAACAATCAGACATCTGCATTCTAAAAATACAGGGTTGCAATGTCAGCATGGAACTCCAAAGTTAGAAAATTGAATAATTAACTTTCTTTTCATAGAATGTATTTGATCCCCAGGCTTCATTCAAAGGAAGAGAAAAGCCAAAGGAAACCCTCTGATCTGTGCCCCAGAAAAAAAGACACCAGGACAGGACTCGGATTTATCCGTTTTTCAGCAATAATTCAGGGCCAGTTGTTTCCAGATACTTAGGGCCCAATTGGGATTTTCCAAAGCCTCTGGGCACCTGACTGGCAGGTGGGGCCCTGGAGGAGAATCAGGCAGGGAAACGCACACCTTCCCCAGGTTTGTGCATCACTCTGGGGCCTCGGCGTCCGGATGCCTGGTGTGGGGCTCCACAGGGTATGGCCAGTGGCACCTGTGGCCCATTTACTTGAAACACTTGGGTGCCTGCAGGGTTTTCCGGCAGCCAAGCTACGTTTGTGAATCTGAGAGGGTTGGAATCACTCCGTGTGTTCTTGGGAGGAAACCAAATATCCAGAGTCCCAGTCCAGTGTCCTGTCTGCTCCAGCACGTCCAATTGCATTTGACAATGGGACTGAAGGGTGTGAGGTGCCCAACTCTCATTCACTGTCCATAGGATTTGGTTGCCTAACATCGGCCTTTTATGGGAAAACCCAGCCTGTACATTTACAGCCAAACCAGTATCCTGAGAACTTTCCCAGGGAATGTTTTCCACTAGTTCCGTCTCGTGTTTCTCCATTTTCTCAGTGACCAAAAATATCGTGCAATAAAAGAACAAAACTGAGTCTGCTCTTTCTGTCGTCAATCTTGTCAGACCTCCACTTATCTCTCCCCTTCATGTCCAGTGTGAGGAATAAATGAGTCAAGACTTGTCTACACATAGAAATTGCACCACTTAAACTACATTGGCCTATCCTTGCCTATGACAGGGCTGCGTACCCGGTAGCTGGAGTGTCAGGGCCAGGCCAGACCTAGTTAGAGAAGGGTTCCCACCTGAGGGGACTCAGGCAATATCCAATAAAGGGCAGAAGTCGGATGGGGGAGGAGGGAAACTCAGGAGGCTGAAGTGAAAGTTCAGAGAGTGAATGAGGGAAAACCCTGCAACTGGGGGAATTGCTCCAGCTCAGAAGAGCTGGGAGTGGCCTGCTAAGGCGGGCAAGACTCAAACCGGACGGGGGGAGTTTGGGGTATAGGCAACTGGAAGGAAGGTGTCATCTGCATTTTAGTTTTGAAGGGTAACTTAATAAATGGAACCTAAAAGGGGGGATGTTGCTATTGGACTGGAAAAAACCTGTGTGGAGTTTATTTGGGGAACGAAGAACGGAAACTGAGGTGAGGGGCTGAATTCTGGGCTTCCCTGAGGCCTCCAGGTGGCTCTGTGAGAGGGCCACTCAAATAGGCGCCAATTTCTGCTGGCACTGGTGGGTGGTCGACCCCCCTCTGCCCCTGGTCCCACCCCTTTCCCTGCCCCGCCCTGCCCCCTGCTGCCCCTTCTCCACCCCCATTCCAACCCCTTTTCCAAATCCCCACCCCAGCCCCGCCTCTTCCCTGCCTCCTCCCCTGAGCACACCACCTTCCCGTTCCTCGCCCCTCCCTCCCAGAGCTAGTTATGCTGCGAAACAGCAGCGCTGGGAGGCAGGCGGAGAAGCGGGGAAGCAGGGACGTGGCGGGCTGAGGGGAGGAGGTGGAGGTGAGGTGGGGCAGGGGTGGGGAGAACTTGGCTGACGGTGGGTGCACCCACCAATTTTTCCCCATGGGTGCTCCAGCCCCATAGCACCCACAGAGTCGGAGCCTATGGCCACTTATCTAATCTAACTGGATACAACTACACTGATGTCAAGCTGCTTGAATGAGGATAGTTCATTCCAAAGGGGGATAAGCTATACCAGTCCAAAGAACCCCGATATTGGTTCGCTGTGTCCGCGCTAGAGGTTGTACTGGTTGAATGATTTCCAAAACAAAGTCACACCACTAACCCGAATAGTGATCCTGGTGCAAAGTCTGTGTGGAGACCTCACGTAAGTGAATCCCTGTGAAACTACGTCAGTGTGTTCGTGGCTTTGAAAAGAACTCCGGGAATGCAAAGAACCTGTCTGTCTTCTGCATTAAAATGGCATGCTGAGAATTTACACTGATTTGCCAGGTCAAAAACAACTGACTGACAGAAAGAGGCCTGACTGAATAATTCAGTTTACATACGTGGGGTGGGTCTACACTGCAGCTAGGGGTGTGAATGGCATCTCCTGTAGCTGCTCTAGATGTATTCTAGCTAGCTCACTAAAAATAGAAACTGCGGTACCAGCTTCAGCACCAGCTGCACAAGCAAGAATGTATGCAGGGCCAAGGGGCATTGGGGGCTTCAGAGATGGGAAAGGGGCAGTCGTACTGTATCTTGGGCCTGGTCTACACTAGGACTTTAATTCGGATTTAGCTGCCTTAATCCGAATTAACCCTTCACCCGTCCACACTACAGAGCCAGTTAATTCGAATTAAAGGGCCCTTTAAATCGATTTCTGTACTCCACCTCGACGAACGGAGTAGAGCCTAAATCGATTTTGTTAATTCGAATTAGGGTTAGTGTGGACGCACACCACCGAATTACTGTGTTTAAGTTAATGGGGTAGTGTGGCCGCACACCACCGAATTAATGTGGTTTAAAACCGAATTAAGGTGCTTAGTGTGGCCGCGCACAATCGAATTTATACAACCTGTTTCCCAAATTCGAATTATCTAAATTCGGATTAATCCTGTAGTGTAGACATACCCTTGGAGACTAGGGAGAGTAGAGGGTGAAGTTTGGTAAAGGCGTGGCCATGGTGTACAATGGGCACTAGGAGGAAGCCAAGGGTAATATCAACAATGTTTTCTGTATGCTTCGTTTGGATCGCTACATGGCAGCTGATCACAGTGAATGGTAAATAGCCAGTAATAATGATTAAACCCCTGATTTCAGTTAAAAAATATTCCTTAAGTTGTGCGGTCAAACAACTTGGAATTTAAAATTTAAGCCACGGTCCGAGAAGATTCTCGTCTGTCTCTGTATTCTAGCAAGTTTCCGATTAGACATGCATCCTTCGAAGAGTTAAGCAATGGGATTTCATCCCTGTCTGCAATATTTTGCCAGAGATTAATTTTTAAAAACCTTGTTTTACAAAATACTGTTGTTTGAGCCACAAATATTCAACATTTGGGCATTATGAGACACAAAGGTTTCATGACACAACTTTTTCACAGTGGTGATAAATTGGATGAGACTTTACTGAATGATTAGGGAGCAAATTATGCTAAGAGAGGAGTAGGAATAACAATCATCTAGTTTGTTTTGCATTCAGAAATAATTGGATATTTGTGTTCTTCTGTAACTGCTGGAACACGCGTTCTGGTGGTTATCATTCACTCCAATAGACCAACAAGGGGCCTATAGTTCTGGTACAAGATTCTCTGATATGTGTTAATGAAGATCGATAATTTTCTGATGAAATGTTTTTACCATCAGAAAATGCCAAATTCTGAAGATCAAAATATTCCATGGGAAATTTCTAGAAAAGTTTGAGTAGGGGGAATAAACAATAATTTTATAAAATAATACAAAATGAAATATAATATAAAAAGGAAACAGTAGAATAGAATAGAAAAAGAAAATAAATGACATAAAATGTAATAAAGTAAATAAAATCTCAAAATCAAATTCTAAATAAAAAATCAGAATTGGAATGAAAACAAAAATTGAACTCATGGAATTTCCCATGAAATGAAAATTCTGGTCCTGAATAGCTCTAATAATGAGAAAATCACCACCACATTTCTTACAAATTTCATACAGAATTTATTCATGTCTAAGAGGGTAAATTTCCAGCTAAAATAATATTTGCAGCATTTTCGGTTTGTGTTTTGAATGAAGACAGGATAGTTGTGTGACCAGTAATGCTTTTTCTGCTCCTGGGAGCTAAACACAGGGATTTTCAAACTTTTTTTACTTTTGGCATAAGATGCTCCCCTGGCTGGGTCTCTGTATGTAGTGAGCCCTATTGTGGAATAAGGCAACACGGTTAAAGAGAAGGACAGAAGTGTGTATTGTGTGTGTAAGTTCCTCCTCTATCTTGGTGGGTCCTGCGATTATTGGTGGATTTTCTTGCCTCAGAGATTCACCATGTGGGTTGGGGAACAGCCCAGAGACCTTCCCCTCTGGGAGAACCCACAGTCCAGGTCAATTGGGAGGTTTGGGGGGAACCCGGGCCCGCCCTCTACTCCGGGTTCCAGCCCAGGGCCCTGTGGACTGCAGCTGTCTATAGTGCCTCCTGTAACAGCTGCATGACAGCTACAACTCCCTGGGCTACTTCCCCATGGCCTCCTCCAAACACCTTCCTTATTCTCACCACAGGACCTTCCTCCTGGTGTCTGATAACGCTTGTGCTCCTCAGTCCTCCAGCAGCATACCCTCTCACTCTCAGCTCCTTGCACCTCTTGCTCCCAGCTCCTCACACTCGCCCCACAAACTGAAGTGAGCTCCTTTTTAAAACCCAGGTGCCCTGATTAGCCTGCCTTAATTGAGTCTAGAAGCTTCTTCTTAATTGGCTCCAGGTGTCCTAATTAGCCTGCCTGCCTTAACTGGTTCTAGCAGGTTCCTGATTACTCTAGTGCAGCCCCTGCTCTGGTCACTCAGGGAACAGAAAACTACTCATCCAGTGACCAGTATATTTGCCCTCTAACAGACTCCTGTACCCCACTGGTCTGGGTCTGTCACATATCCCTCCCCCCTGCTCAACGCCAACGGGTTGGGCAGCTTGGAACGCCAGACAGTGCACATGTGACAAGCCATCGGCATTGCCATGATGGCTCCCTGCTCTGTGTTGCACACGGAACTGGAAAGGTTGGAGGGATAAGAACCATCTGGTCACCCTTGTGTTCTTCTCCTTGTTCCGCTGTGTAGAGGTCCGGACTCACCCCTGCGGCGCCTCCTGCTGGTCGTCCAGGGAATTAGCTCAGCAGCCTCTGGCACGCCCTCTGCAGGCCGGTGATCCGCCTTGTCCTCTGCCCTGGCCCCCGTGTCCCTCCCAGGACCCCGGTGCCCCTTGCTCTGGTTGCTACCCCCTGGCAATACCCACACATGCTAGGTCTCCCCTCCCAGGGGAACCCCCACCCACTATCCGCACCTTGCCTCAGTACTAGGCCACTGCCAGTCACCAGCTAGCCCCTGCTCCCTGGGGCAGACTGCAGTCTAGGCCACTCATCACTAGCAAGGAAGGTTTGTACCTGCTGCCTTGGCCTAGCCCTGGGCTGCCCTCTGCAACCCCCAGTACCCCTTGGCCTAATTCTAGGCCGCAGCCTGGGGCTATCTAGCCTGGAGCTCCCAAGCTCCTCAGCCTTTCCCCAGCCCTGCTCCACCCAGGTACTCTGTTCTAGTTCCCTGCAGCCAGGCCCTTCTCTCTCTGCACTCAGAGAGAGACTGCTGCGCTCTTGGCTCCCAGCCTTCTTATACAGGCCAGCTGGGGCCTGATTGGGGCGTGGCCCAGCTGTGGCTACTTCCCCAATCAGCCCAGTAGCTTTTCTCTTTGCCCCAGCCCTCTGCCAGGGCTCTTTTAAACCCCTCAGGCAGGAGCAGGGTAACCACCCCGCTACACGCTGCATCCATTGAAGAGGGGCATGGTCGGTCACCAGGACAAATCTGCGCCCAAGCAGGTAGTAGCGCAATGTTTCCATGGCCCATTTTACAGCGAGGCATTCTCTCTCCACCACTGCATATTTTTGTTACCTCAGAAGGAGTTTCCGACTGAGGTATAGAATTGGGTGTTCCTCCTACCTGACCATCTGTGATAGAATGGCCCCCAATCCTACTTCTGGTGCATCCGTCTGCAGGATAAACTCCTTGGTGAAATCAGGGGCTATCAGTACGGGGTTATTGCAGAGGGCAGTCCGTAGGTCTGTGAATGCTTCCTCTGCTGCGTCAGACCATCTCACCAGATCAGGTCCACGGGCTTTCACTAGGTCTGTCAGGGGGCTTGCCCTTGTGGCAAAGTGGGAGATAAATCGTCGGTAATACCCCACCACACCTAGGAACTCCCGGACTTGTTTCTTGCGACTTGGTCCGGGCCAATTTTGGATGGCCTCTAACTTGTTCACTTGGCGTTTTACCAGACCTTTTCCCACAATGTAGCCAAGATATTTGGCTTCTGTAAACCCTACAGCGCACTTGGCAGGGTTTGCTGTAAGGCCAGCTCGCCTGAAGGTATCGAGGACTGCCTCCACCTTCTCCAGGTGGGTTTCCCAGTCTGGGGTATGAATGACCACATCGTCCAAGTAGGCAGCAGCATAACTGTTATGCGGGCGTAATAGCTTGTCCATGAGGCGCTGGAAGGTAGCTGGGGCCCCATGTAGTCCAAAAGGGAGGACAGTATATTGAAAAAGACCCTCTGGTGTTGAGAACGCAGTCTTTTCCTTTGCGTCTTCTGCAAGGGGAATCTGCCAGTACCCCTTTGTCAAGTCTAGGGTAGTCAAGTACCGGGCATTACCCAGACGGTCCACTAGCTCATCTGTGTGAGGTATGGGGTACGCGTCGAACTGGGATTCTTCGTTTAGTCGCCAGAAGTCGTTGCAAAATTTTGTGATGCCATCAGGTTTGGGCACCAGCACGATTGGGCTGGACCACTGACTGTGGGATTCTTCGATGATCCGCAACGCCAGCATTTTTTTTACTTCTGCTTTTATTTCCTCCCTTTTTGCCGCTGGCACCCGATAGGGCCTCATTGTTACTCTGGCCCCAGGGTTCGTGACGATGTGGTGATATGTCTCGGTTGTTCGACCCGGTTTTGTCGAGAACACATCTTGGTTCCGGAAGATCATCTCAGACACCTCATTCTTCTGGTCTGGTGTTAAATCGGGAGACACTCTCACCTGTTTGGAAGGCTTGTTTTCCTGGGTTAGGTCTTTTTGGACCGTTGTGCATGCCTCTTGTGCATGCCAGGGTTTCAGAAAGTTAATGTGATAAATCTGTTCTTGTTTTCTGCGTCCTGGCTGCCGCACCTTGTAGGTTACTTCCCCCACGGGTTCAACCACCTCATAGGGCCCCTGCCATTGGGCCAGAAGCTTGCTTTCTGCCGTGGGTACCAATACCATAACCCAATCCCCTGGTTGGAACTGTCGCACTTTTGCCTGGCGATTGTAATGGGTTCGCTGGGCCTCCTGTGCCTTCTCCAAATGGTCCCATACAATAGGGGTAACCCGGGCTATCCGGTCTCGCATCTGCATTACATGCTCTGTTATATTTCTCCCCTCATTAGGTTCCTCTTCCCAGATCTCTTTGGTGATATTTAGTATGCCACGGGGGTGACGCCCGTATAATAACTCGAAGGGGGAAAACCCAGTTGAGGCCTGTGGTACCTCCCGGATAGCGAACATAAGGTAGGGTAGTAGGGTGTCCCAATCCTTCCCATCCCAACTTACCACCTTCTTTATCATAGCCTTGAGGGTTCGGTTAAACCTTTCTACCAACCCATCAGTCTGCGGATGGTAGACCGAAGTTCTCAGGGTATGTATATGGAGCAACGTACAGAAGTCCTTCATTAGCTTCGACATAAATGGGGTTCCTTGGTCGGTTAATATCTCCTTCGGTAGCCCCATTCGGGCAAAGATCCCCACCAGCTCTTTGGCTATAGTTTTAGAGGCCGTGTTCCGCAGGGGGACGGCTTCTGGGTAGCGAGTAGCATAGTCCAAAACAACAAGTATATATTGGTGGCCCTGAGCCGTCTTCTCCAGGGGTCCCACTAGGTCCATGGCTATTCGCTCGAAGGGGACCTCTATGATGGGAAGGGGTACTAAAGGTGCCCTCAAGTGGGGACGGGGACTGTGCAGCTGACACTCCGGGCAGGACGCACAGTACCTCCGCACTTCTTCATGTACTCCGGGCCAGAAGAACCATCGTAGGACTCGTGCCAGGGTCTTCTCTACCCCCAAATGCCCCCCAAAAAGATGACTATGAGCAAGACTTAACACAGCGTTCTGGTGTTTTTGAGGTACTAGGATCTGCTGTACCTTCTGCCACTGTACTGGCACAACCCGGTATAAGAGATCCTTCTTCATTATGAAGTAGGGTCCTGGTCCCTGGGTTTTTCCTTCCACGGGGACCCCATCTATTTCAGTCACCTTGTCATAACTATAAAGGGAAGGGTAACAGCTCTCTGTGTACAGAGACTCCAAATCCTTTTACCTGTAAAGGGTTAAGAAGCTCGGGTAACCTGGCTGACACCTGACCCGAAGGACCAATAAGGGGGCAAGATACTTTCAAATCTTGGGGGGGGAAAGGCTTTTGTGTGTGCTCTTTGTTTTAAGGGGTGGTTCGCTCTTGGGACTGAGAGGGACCAGACATCAATCCAGGTTCTCCCCATCTTTCTAAACAAGTCTCTCCTATTTCAAACTAGTAAGTAAAAAGACAGCAAGGCGTCTTAGATTTACTTTGTTTTCTCAACTTGTAAATGTACCTTTTTACCAGAGTGTGTATCTTTGTTTGCTGTACTTTGAACCTAAGACAGAGGGGGGGTCCTCTGAGCTCTTTAAGTTTGATTACCCTGTAAAGCTATTTTCCATACTGATTTTACAGAGATGATTTTTACCTTTTTCTTTAATTAAAAGCCTTCTTTTTTAAGAACCAGATTGATTTCTCCTTGTTTTAAGATCCAAGGGGGTTTGGATCG